>NC_133659.1:256384474-256444521 GCF_037893015.1 Macrotis lagotis | reverse complement strand
AACCAGGAGGGACGGGATTTCAGGGAAACCTGGAGGGATTTGCATGAACTGATGCTGAGTGAGATGAGCAGAACCAGAAAAACACTGTACACCCTAACAGCAACATGGGAGTGATGTTCAGCTTTGAGGGACTTGCTCATTCCATTAGTGCAACAATCGGGAACAATTTTGGGCTGTCTGCAAAGGAGAGTACCTTCTGTATCCAGATAAGGAGCTGTGGAGTTTGAGCAAAGTGCAAGGACTATTCCCTTTAATTTAGGGAAAAAAAAACATCTTATTGTCTGATCTTGTTACCTCTTAGAATTCTCTTCAAGGATATGATTTCTCTCTCATCACACCCAATTTGGATCAAGGTACAACATGGAAACAAAGTAAAGACTGACGGAGTGCTATCTGTGGGGTGGGTTGGGGGGGAGGGAAGCAAGATTGGGGGAAAATTGTAAAACTCAAATAATATCTTTAATAAAAATAAATTTGAAAAAAGAAAAAATAATATAACGCTTTTTTTTCTAATTTGACAGTAATAGTCTTTGGTCTTTGTTCAAAGTCCATAATTCTTTCTCTGGATACAGATGGTATTCTCCATTGCAGATAGCTCAGAATTGTCCCTAGTTGTTGCACTGAAGGATGAGCAAGTCCATCAGGGTTGATCATCACCCCCATGTTTAAGCTGGACTATTTTTTCATAAGAAATTTACTAATCAAAGGATCAGGGTCAGTCATGTAAACCTCAAGTAGACTGTATATTCCTTATCAATATCCTAATATATTTGTATCAATAGGGAATGGAAAATGCTTATGGAATTTCAGTCTACAGAGAATTTCCAAATCTCCTTTTCACTAACTCATTGTAAGCCCAGAAGGATGATGAAACAATCAAAAAAACCTAATTGGTCTGAATAAGAGGGACAGCTTCTAAGAACAGTCATCCCACTGGATTCTTCCCTCATCAGAACTCTTCTAGAGCCATATGTGGTTAACCTTGTGGCAGCAGGGTTTCTGAAGAACATTGATAAGCTGGAAAGAACCTGGGCAACCCAAGATGGGAAGGGCCATGCGGCTCTAGACTGTGGGGACTAGTTGGAGGATCTGGAGCTATTTAACTTGAAGAGAAGACTCAGGCAAGCATGCCAGCCATGTTCAAGTATTTGAAGGGCTATATCATATGGAGGAGGGATTCAGTGTTTTCTAAAGTGCAGAATCAAGAGTAGAACTAAGGTACAAAGAAGCAGTTTAAACTGGAATGTCATAAAAACTCCCTAATATGTAGAACTTTCCAAAAGTAGAACTAGATTGCCTTGAGAGGTGGTAAGTAGTGATGACCTCCAGTCTTCAAGCAGAGGCTGGATGAACATTTGTTTGATATATTATAAAGGGGATTTCTTTTGTTTATAACTTGACCTAGTAGGCTGCTGGGGTCTCTTCTAACTCAAATTCTGTGTTTCGGTGACTGAGAATCTGCATGTCTTGGAAAGTTAGAGCCAAAAGGAATCTACTCCCAACTTGCTCATTTTATAGTTAAGGAACAGGCTCCAAATTGTGAGATGGTTTGCTCATATTCACAAGGCTTGTTAGTGGCAGAGTTGGGATCTAGAATCATAGTCTCACAGATTGCAGTCTAGTTTTCATGCTATATTATGATAAACTATATTAACTCATTTTATTTGAGCCCACATTTGTTCATCATTGATAGAAATAAATGATCAGTTAGCTATTTGACTCATATTTCTTCTTAAACTAATCCCACCCTTTCTTAAAACCTCCCCCTCTCTTCTGCCAAAATGGAATCCCCAGTTCATCAGAGATAGATTAGAAATTTGATACTGTTTTTTTTCCGTATTGCTATCCATTAAAACAGTATGAAAAACTTGTGTAAAAGAAATAGATTGGTTCACCCCATTCATATAACTCAGCAAAAGCTGCTTCTATCTAATGATGATATCCTAGTTGCATTTTCAGAAACTTCCCCTGGAATTCCCCCTTTGGAAGGCTTGACTTTATTTGAGCTCTACTGGACAAGTAGATATTGCTTTTCAGACCTGATCCTGGACCAACAGGAGTTGTCCAGTGACCTAAATGAGGCCATGCGAATTAAAGTGCGGGAAGCTCTTCTTAAGAAGCATCATCATCAGAATGAGAAGAAGAGAAATAATCTTATTCCCATTGTGCGTTCTTTTGCTGAAGTTGGCAAAAAGCAATCAGACCCAAATTCTTTGGACAAAAATGGTAAGATTTATAGGGTTGAACCATACTGTCCTACATTTGTATTATTAATCTGTTGTTAGATGGTAAACTCCTAGAGTTAGGAACCATATATCTTACAATGTAAAGAGTATTTAGTAAACTGTTATAGAATAGTAAACTGCACAAGAAATTCATTATTAAGTGTTTTTCAACAATTAAAGAATGAATAACCAGAAACAGAACTTTTCACTTGATTATTTTGCGTTTAGGCTGGTTCTTTGTTAGCTGGGAGGTTGCCTTAGATCTCTGAATTTGGTTAGGTTGCTGTATGAATCTTGGGGCTTTCAGAAAGAAGTGGATTCATCATTTTCCTTTCCTGCTAAGATTGGCTTCATATTTAGGGATGACTTAGGGTTAGTTTGGGTCAATTGTGACAACTTCCTTTGAACTGGATAAGCCTTCTGCAGTCAACAAGGACCACTGGCCTTGTATAGTCTGTAAAGTGGACTGAATGATTGGGAGCAGGGCTGGAAATGTAGCAGCCATTGTGTTAAGTAAAAGAAAGACCCAAAAAGGGGGGTGCTGTTTTAATCCCCACTTTACAGATGAGAATTTTGATACTTTACAGCTAGTCAATACCTAAGGCAGGATTTGAACTCAGGAATAACCTATTTTGGATGGTGTTTGGGACCTTTGAGGTGAAGAGTTGTGGGAAGGCAAAAGAAGGGATCAATTCCAGGAGGAGAAACAGCTGATGGGGAGCCCTGATCAGCCCTAGAACAGAGAGCTGGGCTCAAGAGTGTCCAATTTTCACAGACCATATCAACCCTTAGCTAGTGCAGTCTTGGCAGGGAATCAGCAAGTTCTTCTGATGGTGGTTGGGTGGGCAAAGGTAATAAAAGGAAGAAGCAGAGAATTCTTTTTTTTCCTTCCACAGGTCAAACAGTGTCTCCTCAGTCTGTTCCTACTACAAATCTTGAAGTAAAAAATGGAGTAAATTGTGAACATAGTCCTGTGGATTTAAGTAAGGTGAGTAAAAGAACACCAACATGAAATTAGAATCATATTGGTCTATTGGTCCAAGAGACATTATCTCCAGAGGAAAAAGAGCTTCTATTTTTCTGGAATGGAGGAATATTTTAACTGTGTGGGGAATATCTCTATAAAAACTGCCTTCTTTTTTTTTTTCCAGAAAAGGAGTTCCAAATTCCTTCCTATAATGCCTAATTATAGTCAAAAGACCAACTTAAATTGTACAAATTGATATAGTCCACAAGTTTATAAGAAATTAATCTGAGCTTTAAACATAATATTTACAATTAGGAAGCATTCTGATTTAGTTCAAGCCTTGTTTTGCTTATATTTCATCACTGCATGCCTGGAAAATATGACCCAAGGGAAAAAAGGGGTGGGTTGGTAAAAATGTTGAGAGGCTGGAAGTATTAACAGTTCACATTTGTGTGGTGCTTTACAATGTTTGAAAAGTATTTGCCCCAGTTTCCTCATTTCTTCACTCTGTACTTTTTCTTATACACAAGACCCACATATATGAATAATAGAAGGATTGTTACACTGCAGGAATGAGGGAATGTGCTTAGAAATGACCACCAAGTCTGGTCCAGGTTCAAATCCTTCCTCAGTCACTTCTTAGCTAATCTGGGTAGATCTGAGCAAGTCACTTAAGTCCTCTGAGTTTCATCTATAATCCTCTCATCCTATGATTCCTCATCTTTAAAATTAGAGGAGTAGTCAACCTGATGATCTAAATCTGTGAGTCTTTGATCCCATTTGATAAGTAAGGAGACAAAGGATTCAAGAGTTTATTGACTTGCCCATGGCATACCCCAGATCTCTTGACTCCTAGTATCACCCTTTTCCCTCTATACTTGACTGTGTTTCTCATAGAGTTTTTAAAAAATATCTTCACAAGATTGATCTTATTTCTTAGAATTACAGACTTACTTTTCTTTTTTATTGTTGAAGTCTGTTCTTTTTATTTTTTCCAATTCCATGTAAACATTCATTCTTTTGTAAGTTTTTGAGTTCTACGTTTTCCACCACCCTCCTTTTCTTCCCACCTCCCCATGAAAGTCTAACAATCTGATATAGTTTGTACGTGTATAATTGTGTTCAACATATTTCCATATTAGTCATCTTGTGAAAGGAGAATTAGAATTAAGGGAAAATGCATTTAATTTTCAACCTTGTGGGGAAGTGAATTTCTGATAGTGCACTTTGACACCCAGATTAGTTCAGGACTGTCTTTGCATCAGAATTGTTTTTTCTTGTTTTTGAGGTTTTTGCAGCAATGGAATTAAGTGACTTGTCCAAGGTCACAGAGCTAGGTAATCATTAAGTGTCTGAGGCAGGATTTGAACTGAGGTACTCCTGACTCCAGGGCCTGTGCTTTATTCACTGCGCCACCTAGCTGCCCCCCAGAATTGTTCTAATAGCTTCTTATCATTGAGCCTTCACTTTGCTAATCCCATAAAACTCTCTAATGATGTGACATTTTTCTTGGAACCTGCTTCTCTTGGCATCCCTTTAGAGCAGGGCTGCTTGATTCTTTTTGTGTCTTGGGGAAGCCCATGGACCCCTTCTTGAAATCCAGGATTGCAAAGAAAAGCAATTATCTTGAATTATAGTTATCAAAGTACTAAAAGTTCCAAGTTCATGAGCCTCTAGTCCAAAAGTCTGTATCCCCCCTCTCTAAATGTTTTTACAAAACTAACCCTTCAGAGACCACAAAGCCTTGAGAATACCAGTTCTGTCCAAACCACCAGTCACCACAATCAAAATTGCAGAGAGTAATTATGGAGGAACCCACCTGCCTCACTCTTTCCTGACCTTCCCAGCAATACCTGCTGACTGGATACCAATAGGCAGCTAGGCACAGGAGCTCTGAGAGTAGCAGCAAGTCTCTCCCCACTACTGATTATGCTTCCAGTCTAATCCCCATAGCCATCATACAGAGAAGCAACTTCTGTGAAGAAGGGGATCAGCCATTCTCATCAAATGACAACCAATCGCTCTCTTCAGGGCAGGCAAACCAGCCTAGCTGAAGCAGTGAGGTACCCAGAGGGAGTAACGTGTGCTGGACAAATCAAACCACCATGACCAACATCTTCCCAAATCCTAATGGTCCATCCCAGGACCCTGAACCCAAGAGCCTTGGGAACAGCAATAATTTCCAATCCAGTGGCCATGGCCAACATCCTTGGGAAGCAACTTCTCTCAGTCAATGCTCTTGTAGGCATTACCACATACAAGTGGGTCAACCACAGATTGATTTACCAGTGGAGATGACATTCAAGAAGAGGCATGACCATATACATTGTTGCCAAACCCTAAAGACTGTGGAACTTTTCCACCTGTTGTTGCCTCCTTTGTTAGAATGTGAGCTCTTTCAGATCAGGGTCTATTTCACTATTTTAGTTGTATTCCTAGCACTTAGCCTAGTCCTTTGTGTATATAGAAGATACTTAATAAGTGCTGCATTCGTTCATTTCTAGACCCTGTGCTTGCACTCTCAATAGCTGCCACCAGTTGAACAGTGATGGCTTGGATTATAGGCAAGAGGAAAAACCTGATTGAGTTTTGAAGACAGTGTGATATGAAAGGGTACTAGTCTTGGAGTTAGGGGAGATAAGGGTTCAAATTCTTCCCTTTCATATTTATTAACTGTGTAACCACAGACATGTCATTTTTCTGAAGTCTGTTTATTTGTAAGCTAAGAGTAATAAAATTTTGTGATACTTTAACCTCCCAGGTAGAAGATAAAGGAATACCTCTTCCTTTATTGACTTCCAAGACAAGGTGATTATTTCAGAACTTTTGAGTGAGTGAACCTGAAGTCTGCAATCTTCTCTTTCTTAGATTCATAAGATTCCATCACACTAGTCAGGAAACTAACTCTGGGGATTTCCAGAGCCTGACTGGCCAGTGGTTCAGGGCTCCCACCAGATGTTCACAGCTGTAGTAGCAGTCTCAGGGCACTCAGTTCTCACTGTACACCATTTTGACTGGAATTATGGTGAGTCCTCTCCCCCAGTAGGATAGATTTGACTTTGATGGGATTATTTTTATTGGCAGACTTTGCAGAATATCCTGACAAAAAAGATAAGGTATGTGATAGAATTAGAATTTTCCTTAAAAGCATACACAGCAACAGCAACTAGACCTAACTCCTTATCAAAATTAAAAAGTTTTAATTTTAAAAAATATAAAATTAAAATTAAAAATATAATTAAGAAAATGACTAATTAAGACAATTAGCAAATAGTTTAAAGGAGGTCATCAAGATTAGGGTAAAAACTATAGATAACAAGTTTAATAGCTTCCTCATTCAATTTCCATGGTTACTTATCACTGCTTAATATAACCCTGGCATTCTGAAGCCTAAAACTATAATGTGTCTGTGATATGGTGGCCTGACATTTTTAACAGATACAATTTAGGATACCTTTCAGGGGATGGTTCAAAGTTTGAGGGGGATGTGAACTAAATGATTTATTTTTAAACTGCTTCCATCCCATCATCTTCAAATTCTTTCAAAGTAACTTTTAATGTTTTTCTAATAGGCACTGCCATATACTATCTTTTTTTTAAAAAGTGCCATTTTAAAAAATAAATTTCTCTCCTTATTAAATTATTTATTTAGCTTAAGGAATTCCTAGAAATTTTCTTTTTCTTGTCTCCCTTATTATCAGTAAAAAATAATAATAGCTGACATTTAGGTATTACCTGGGGTATATGTTGGAACCAATTTTAAATGTCTCAGGAGAATTGATTGTTAAATTTTCACAGATCAGGGCTTAATTGATGACTTTATTGATTATCTAGACTGACGAAAGTGATGAAGAAAATATTAATAATGGAAACTAAATTTAAAAGTATACTGTGTGTACATTTTTAAGAGAGCTTATTATTAAAAATTTACCAGCACAACCCTGTTTAATAGCACATTGAGGTTTGCTAAGTATTTTACAAATATTATTTTATTTTGTTCTCACAACAATTTTAGTAGATAGGTCTATTATTATCCCTATTTTACAGATGAAAGACTGAGACAGAGATTAAGTAATTGTCCCAGGCTTACAACTAATGAGAGTCCAAGGCTGAGTTTGAACCTGGGTTTTTTGGTTTTAGATTTTTTTTTTCAAGACAATGGGGTTAAGTGGCTTGCCCAAGGCCACATGGCTAGGTAATTACTAAGTGTCTGAGGTCGGATTTGAACCCAGGTACTCCTGACTCCAAGGCCAGTGCTCTATCCACTGTGCCACCTAGCCGCCCTGAACCTGGGTCTTCTTGATTGTCTTCCTGATGTAGGCCCAGTGATTCATCCACTGTACTACCTAGCACCTAAGTGTTTTATTTACAGTATCCTTCCTCACTTTCCCCACCTCAGTAATTTCCTGATAAGAATGGTAAAAAGGGTCTAACAGCTCTAGGCTTCCCTTAGGTTAAAAACCCACCTTCAGAGCTGGATGCCTTGACCTGCTGAGATGTGAGAAGAGAACTTCTCTGGGTCTTCTCAAGTCAGACTTTAGTCATTTGACCCAAACCTAAACTAGCCTTCATTCAGCAATGACTCCATCTGTGGTTTGCTTAATTCTAGTTTTTTAATTGACCTGAAATACCAATTAGGAGCCTCTACTCCATACCTTTGAAGTTTTATCTCTAAATTATTAAAATTTTTAAAACTGTAAATTTTTCCTGATCCCTCTAATCAAATGTGATTTTTTCCCTTCTTTGATCCTAGAGGTACATAAGAGCAATACAACAAAATATGATGGGGGTTCAAAGAAGGGAGAGACCTTAGAGGGATCTAGAAAAGTTTATAGTTAAAAAAAAAGGAAATTTCTTAGCCACTAGTTGTGTGATTCTGAGTTAAGTTAACTTCACTGAGCCTTAGATTGCTCATCTATTAAACAGAATTAATGACAATATCTCTGGCTCATCTATTCTGAGGATCTAATGAGGGTAATGCAAGTAAAAAACTTTTGATCATTTGTTTCAATCATATCTGACTCTTTGTGACCTCATTTTCTTGGTAAAGAGACTGGAATTGTTTACCCTTTTCTTCTCCAGCTCATTTTACAGATGAGGAAACTTAGGCAAACTAGGTGAGGTGACTTGTGCAGGATCATACTGCTAGTGTCTGAGGCCACATTTGAATTCAGGAAGATGTCTTCCTTACTCAGGGCCAAGCACTCTATCCACTGTACCACCTAGCTGCCCTGACAAGGGCTTCAAAAACTTCAAATATTAATGTGAGCTACTATTATTTTTATTATTGTTTTGGTGGTAGGGTGGGGATTTGATAGTTGAGAGAATTGCTCCAGGTAAATAACTGAGGCGGCATATATTTCTGCTAATGAAGTGCTAAGATTTTTCTAGACCAACATCACTTTTACAAAGTGTGAGGGCATTCTCTAATTGAACTGGAAGAAGGCTGACCTTTGGTTGAGTAAACATTGACCACACATTGGAAGCCTTTTTTTTTTTAAGTTTTTGCAAGGCAATGGGGTTAAGTGGCTTGCCCAAGGCCATACAGCAAGGTAATTATTAAGTGTTTGAGGCTGGATTTGAACTCAGGTACTCCTGACTCCAAGGCCGGTGCTTTATCCACTAAGTCACCTAGCTGCCCCAGCCTTTTTTTTTTAAAGATTTTATTTATTTTGACTTTTACCATTTCCCCCCCATTCTTGCTTCCCTCCCCCCACCCCATAGAAAGCATTTTGTTAGTCTTTACATTGTTTCCATGGTATATACTGATCTCACTTGAATGTGATGACAGAGAAATCAAATCCTTAAGGAAGAAAAATAAAGTATGAGATAATAAAATTATATAATAAGATAATGGTTTTTTTTTTTCTAATTTGAAGGTAATAGTCTTTGGTCTTTGTTCAAAGTCCATAATTATTTCGCTGGATACAGATAGTATTCTCCTTTGCAGATAGCCCAAAATTGTCCCTGGTTGTTGCACTGATGGAATGGGTAAGTCCATCAAGGTTGATAATCACCCCCATGTTGCTGTTAGGGTATAGTGTTTTTCTGGTTCTGCTCATCTCACTCAGCATCATCCTTCCAGGCTTCCCTGAATTCCCATCCCTCCTGGTTTCTAATAGAACAATAATGTTCCATGACATACATATACCACAGTTTGTTAAGCCATTCCCCAATTGAAGGACATTCACTTAATTTCCAATTCTTTGCCACCACAAACAAGGCTGCTATAAATATTTTTGTATAATTGATATTTTTATCCTTTTTCACCATCTTTTCAGGGTATAGACCTAGCAGTGGTATTGCTGGGTCTCAAAGGGTATGCACATTTCTGTTGCCTTTTGGGCATAATTCCAAATTGCTCTCCAAAAAGGTTGTATGAGTTCACAGCTCCACCAACAATGCATTGGAAGCCTTTTAAAAAGCCAAGGTGACTAAACCATGGGAGAGATGAATGATTAGAGAGTTCAAGTCATTTGCTTCAGAGTGTAGCTTTGGAAAGAGATCAGGGTTTATACTTTACTTCCCCCTCCATTGACCATAGCTTCCTATAGTTGAACTCCTTGACTAGTAGGAGATAGCATGTCCAGTGGGGAAAAATTAAGAGTGTCAAAGAGAAGGAGTAGACACCAACAGACACGGAGGCACATTTGAGGTCAGGAAGCAATTTTATGGATATGACTTCTGACAGCTGGCAGAAAAGCCAACTATGGATTCAAAAAAGTGCCACCTCTCTATATATTCTGCTTTGTCTGGTTTTAGCTCCACGGAGCAAAAAGCCCCTCTTCACTTATAATCTCTTCATTATGCTGCTAACTCAATCCTCAACAGACCCCGTCATGCAGGTCTGGGGTGGGGGAGGGGGTGTATTATAAACTGCTCCCAACACCTTTCTTTAGAAAAGGCACAACTGGACTTGACTCTACTTTGCATCTGTTGCTCTTCCTTATTTCAATTCCACCAAGCAAGAGACCCCCCCCCCTCCCATTTTCCTGATCCTTTTTGACTATTGTCTCCCCTCTCCTTATTAGTAAGCTTTCTGAAGGTAAAGGAGTCTTCCTTTTTATTAGTTTTATCCCACAACTTACCACATCAATTGGGATATGGTAAGCACTTAATAAATAACTGTTTATTGGGTCATACTTACTGTATTCAAAAAAGAGCTGATCCTGGCAGTTGAGAGTCAAGCTGGGCAGAGGAGTCAGCCCAAGGACTACAGGTGAATGGGGGAGCAGGTCATGAGAAGAGCTAAGATGGACGGGAGTGGTGACTGCCTTACAAGTCTATGCCCACTTTTCCCTGTGATGGATGGTGTGTGTGTGTGTTTGTGGTGAAGTATGTCTTAGGTTTGTGGGGAAACTATTGTATGGCTGCTCTTTTTATTATAATATCTTAGTAAATACTTTAATTGTATTTATTAGCACACCTTTGAAGGCCTGTGAATTTTTAAGTACAAACCTGCCAGACACTTTGGAACCTAAGAGAACAGGGGAATTTCTGCTCCCTAAATCTGTAAACCTGAGTGCTGAATTGAGAAAATAGATCCAATGGAGTGCTATATTATTATTTCTGATTATTTTGAATTTCTAGGTGGACCTTCATTTTATGAAGAAAATTCCTATTGGGGCAGAAGCCTCAAATGTCTTGGTTGGAGAGGTGGATATCCTGGATCATCCAATTGTGACCTTTATAAGGCTATCACCTGCTGTTCTTCTCTCAGGCCTCACAGAAGTACCAATTCCCACAAGGTAAAGACAAATACATATATGTATAGTAAATTCCATTAAAAGTCTAGTCTCCTTAGACCCTGGGAAGAGAAACAATTCAGTACTAACTTAGCATCAAGGATTCTTGAGAATGAATTTAAAGTGCTTTTTAGAGAATTTTATCAAATTCCAGAGAAAACTACTTGATTAAGCCCTGTGCTGATGAAGTTTAAAACTCTTTGTAGTACAAAACTGAACATTTAACTAGGTTCTACTACATTGGAAATGTTTCAGGTATAGATTTTAGAATAGATTCCCTGTTTTTCCAAGTACCAACCTACTTGTTTCATTTCTTTCTTACCTACCTTTATCACTGAGATACTTGAGGATCTTAATCCCCCCCCAGTTTTTTTCCTTTCTTTCTTCCTTTTTCTTTTTTTGGAAATGGTCATTCTTGGTCTCTTTGACTCTTCTCTCTCTTATTTAGCTTTAATCACTGGATGGGTGCTGCCTCAGTCAAACTGTGACCTGGGGTAGACCTAGCTAAGACCTAGCTTTAAGTAGCCAAGGTCTCCCACTGCATCCAGGTGTCCTGATCCAAATCTGGCCACTGGACCCAGAAGACTCTTTTTTTAAACTTTTTTTTTAACCCAGAAAACTCTTAAGGAGAAGATGAGACTGATGACTTTGCACAGCAGACTCTCACTTAAATCCCCTCACTTGCATATTATGGCATCACCTTCTGGATGTCATGATCTTTTTTGAGAATGAAGGACAAACAACAGCTACAAACTTGAATTATTTGGCCATAATAATTATGTAGGCTACTTAGTATTCATTTTGTTAGAAAGGTTTTCACATGTTCATGTTCCACATGATATGTTTATATCATTTTATGGAGTTTCATACTTCTAACCTCTTCCTCCTATTTGTCTCATAAGAGCAATGAATGGGATTCAGATGGGATTTCATCTGTATTACATGTAAAAAATGACCTTTTGGAAAGAAATTTCTTTTCCAAAGGAAGGATTTTTTGTCTCTGTGGAAAGGCCATGTAATTATAACCACATTATTAAATATCAATAACAGTAATGGTTTTAATGAGCACAAAATATCCAGGTTGGTTAGAGAGGTTAACGTATCTGAAATCAACCCATTAGCAGAGTGTCTACTAAAGGCACATACTTAAAGTTTGTTAAAATGTTTGTCTTTTTAGGTTCATTGGAGAGGAATAAAATCTTGCATCTTGGTGCTTAGTAACAACCTTTTTCTATCTCTGTTATCAGGTTCTTGTTTATCTTGCTAGGACCAGTAGGAAAAGGCCAACAATATCATGAAATTGGGAGATCCATGGCCACCATTATGACAGATGAGGTATGATGAAACTTGAAATGGTTATAACACCTGTGTTTCTAATGTAGCTTTTTTCACTTTATGTTCATTCATTCTCTCTCTCTCTCTCTCTCTCCCTCCCTCCCTCCCTCCCTCCCTCCCTCCCTCTCCCTCCATCCTTTATTTCTCCCATCTCCCCCTCACTCCCTCTCTGCAAAGGAAATCATCATTAATAGGGAGAAATCTTTCTAAGATGATTGCTGTGTTTTGTGGGGGTATCTAGATAGAGAAGACAAGTTGCTTGGACCAGTAGGAAATTTGGGATTGTCTTTCCCTCTCAGAAAATGTAATTACATACATTTTCCCTTTCCATTGCAGATCTACCTGGATGAGAAAATACATTATTTCTTTTCCTCTCCTTTTTCCCAGCCCTTTTTTTGATCTAAAACTATGCTTGTTAAATAAAAATTAACAACCAGCAGATATTCCTCCTTTCCCATCCCTAGGATTCATGCCTCAGATGTCTGAGCACTTCCCACTGAGGTATGGCTAAGCATACCTCTACATAGATACTGAACTTTTCATAATTTGGGGAGGTAGTCACAAGAGAGCTGTATTGATGTGAATGAGCCGAATAGAAGCCCTTGGAACCATAAATGAAGTCGCTTTTGAATGTAAGGATATACCTGAGCAACATCATGACATTTGTCTCAAAGTGGCAACATCACGACATGAGTTCACTAAGGCTAGGACATATCAGATATGGCTCTTAAAAGTACGGCTCAAGAGTGTTGGGATTCTGCTTTCAACTCCTGGCTAAAAAATATCAAAAATACCAAAATATCAAAGATAAACCTTGAATCTTATTTTCCAGTTCATTCTGAAGTGCAAACCAAACTTAATATTCAGGAAATTTTTTCTTTATTTCTCATTTCAGTCCTTTTGTTTGGTCTTCAGTAGAGATGGAGAACAACTGTATAGTTTTTCAGCTACTTAAAGACCATGATTAAAATCCCTTGGACCCAGACCACTTTCATCATTAAAAATTATGATTTTTTTCAGACTCTCTTCCCTCCCACATCCTTCAAGTTCTATACATTTTAGACTTCTATTACTAAAACAAAAATCAAGAAGCTGTAGTCTTCCTGACATCAACTGATAATTGTTTTCCTTTGGATGATTCCCTGTAGTCTTAAGATTCATCTCTACTCCATAGATTTTTCATGATGTAGCCTATAAGGCAAAGGAGCGCGATGACCTCTTAGCTGGCATTGATGAGTTCCTGGATCAAGTGACCGTGTTACCCCCAGGTGAATGGGATCCATCGATTAGAATTGAACCACCAAAAAATGTTCCTTCCCAGGTAATGACCTTCAGTCAGTCCACATTATTTATTGGATATAAAACATTGTATGTGGTATTGTGGAGGGATATATAATAAAAGACTTCCTGCTTTGGGAGAATTCATAACCTACTTAAGGAGACAGAATATATAAATGTGAAAAAGATAAAAAGCACCTACAGAAAACTCATGCCATAGGAATTAATCTATATATATATATATCTATATATATATCTATGTCTAATCTATGTCTATATCTCTATCTTTATATATCTATATCTATCTAGTATCATTACTAATTAGTAGAGTGATCTCAGATGGGTCAGGTCATTCAGGAAGGGTTTCCAGGGAAGGTGTATTTTGAGTTAAATTTTTGAAGGAGGAGAGAGGGGTGTGGAATAACCCAGAGGGAGTGAGATGGATATTGTGGTTAAGAACAGCCCATGCAGAGGCCACAGAACAAGAATATTTGTCCAATAATTCTAATGTCGTAGGGAGGACACATGACCACTACCAAAGACTCTACATAAAGTAGCTTGTGGTTAGAGTAACATCTATCTTTGTTTCATTACTCTGATTTTCTTTATTTCTGTTTGCCTAGTATTTGTTGCCCCTTCCAGCTCATTTCCTTTTCTGTCCTTTTCTATGATGCTCAAAGGAAATAAGGAAAGAAAAGAGAAGCATTTCAAAACATAACTCATTTGTCAGGTCCAGAATTAGACTAGGTTGTATCATGGAACCTTTTAGAGTCTGCGAATGCCTATGGCTTCTCCTCAGAATAATGTTTTTAAATTCCCAAAATTAAATATATAGAATTACAAGGAAAACCATTTATATGGAAAAAAAAACATGTATTTTTCCCCATCCAAGTTCACAGAACTCCTGAAATCTATCCCAGATTATAAAACCTTGACTGAAGAAATGTCATGGATTATAACTCTAAATATTAAAATAAACAATATACAATAAGTATAATCAATCAACTAACAAATATTGATTAGATACCTGCTATGGACTGGGCTCTGTTAGATACTGGGGACAAAAAGAACAGCTCCCTGACCTCAAGGAACTTCTAGTCTATAAATTTCTATATAGATTGTCTCTCTCTTCTCTCTCTCTCTCTCTCTCTCTCTCTCTCTCTCTCTCAAATATATATGTGTGTGTGTGTGTGTGTGTGTGTGTGCGCGCGCGCGCGCGGGTATGTTCTTGTATTCTATTACAAGCACATAAGTATTTTTAAATTTTTTTTTAAAAAGGTAATTTATATTGGGGGGAAGGCATTAGCAGCTAGAATCAGGAAAAGTTTCATGAAAGGTGGTATGTGAGTTGAACTTTGTGGAAAAAACAAAAGCTAGGGATTCTGAATTGCAGAGATGAGGAATGAGTGCATTCCAGGTTATTTCCATCCAGTTTCCCATCTCTGTTTTCCCTTTTAATAATGCACTTAGAAATTCATCTCCTCCTGGAAGTCTTCCCAGAATGATTTCATCTTAACTCAGATAATAAACTTTGTGATCCAGTTTCTCTCAGTTTGATTTCTAACCTATAAAATATGAAAACAGATTTTTATGAGGATCAAAAAACCCCCATGTATATATGTGCATATACATATATGTAGACGTAGCCTAAAAGCACTGTATAAATGGCTAGCTACTGTTGGTAGGGGTAGGAATGGTGGTGGGAGCAGTTGGAGCAGCAGCAGCAGTAGTCCTTTCTTAATCTGCATTTTCTCATCTGAATTTTGAAGGAAACTATATCTCTCAGAGGCAGAGATGAGCAGGGGCTCCATTTCAGGCTTGGGGACATAGAAAAGGAAGGTAACATGTGTGAGCAATGGCAAAATGGTGGATGCCAGGGAGGGGACTAATGGGAAAAGCTGGAAAGATAGGATCCTACCAGATTGAGCAGCTTTGTTTACATTTCAAACAGAAGAGCTGATATTTGATTTTGGAGGTGAAAGGGGGGAGTAAGGAAAGACTGAGTGTGGTAGAATAGTAATATAGTCAGACGCATTCTTTAGGAAAATCCTTTTAGCTGAGGAGAGGAGAGACTTGAGTCAGGGAGATCTATTAGGAAGCCATTGCCTAAATCTGGTAGAGGGGATGAGGTTCTGCTCTAGGTGGGTAATGGCTGCATGGGGGAGGAAAGAAGATGTATAAGAGAGATGAAGCAGAGGGATTTGTCAGCTGATTGGATGTATGAGATAGGTAAGAATGAGGAGTCAAGAATGAATCAAAAAATGACTAGAAGGTCAATGGTATTTAGAACAAGGATACATTTTTTGAGGGTAGTGAATGGGGACAAATGAATTAAATTTTGGAAGAATTAAATTTGAGATTTCTACAGGACATTGAGTTCAAATTGATACAACTTTACATAGTTCATAAAATTTATCTTTCTGGACTCTTTGCTCAGTCATTCCTCCTTCTCCCAAGATTGAGAGACTTAGTACAATATATTCATACAGATTATTGAACATGGTAAAAATGGAAGGATGTTGGCCAAGTGTTTTTATATTTGGAAATATTTGCCTCTAACCCTCTCTTAAACTGTTTATGACTTGCCTTTCCTGATCTTCCAAAATCATCTTGCTCCTAGAGCTCCTAGAGGGTGGTGGGTCTGGGATGGAACTTCAGGAAGACAAGACTATACCTGGGGAGAGCAGGGTCTTCCCCTCCCACTCAGCAGTTCAGCAGAAGTCACAGTGGCTGCCAACCTCTGGCCTCTTTTTCTCCTTCAGGATCTAGGTTGTCCCCATAGAGCTGATTTCTGACAACCTGCTACTCTGACCTACTTCAAAGAGTGCACCCCTTTGTCTACAGGACAATCCAGGTCTATCTCTTGAGGGCAGAGAAAGAAGAAGGAATTAATAAAGGAATACCATTTGTTATGAATCTGTTGCTGGCGTTATGCTAAATGCTGGTGATCCAATACAAAAGCAAAGGCAGGATGCCTGCCTACAGATCTCCTCTCCTGTCCAGCCGTTGAGGGGGCAAGGGTGTCATCTCATGAATAACGAGTTCATTAAAAAAGAAAAACACCCCTATCATAATCACTTCTCCTCTACTTCCCTTCCTCCCCCATTATCATTGTGCCAGACCTAGAAAAAAATAAAAATTTAAAAATTAAAAGATGTGGGCAAGATGATACAAAGATCTCTCTTGGATAGCAGGATATTCTGGGGGGGGAGGGGGAGTTAACAAAAAGGTGGTTTGTCTGCTAGTTAGGTCAGGCTAGAAATCATTTGGTAGTTGGGCACAAGGCTTCACAACAGAGGAAGTGGAGGGAAGGGGTCATATGTGAGATGATGTGGAGGCAAAAGCAATACTGATTTGAAAATTGATGGGATATATTGAAAGGAACTGGCATAAAATCCAGGAACTTTTGCTTTGATTCTGAGAAGGGGAGAAAGAACTAGAGGAAGGGATGTCAAAACAAGAGAGACTGGAGACATGGATGGAAGGAGAGAGGGGCACAGTAGAGTTCATTACATTTCTGATGGAAATACTTGCAATTTAAGGAGAGAATACTCAGAAGCATTAGAAAAATGTGAAAGCATCCATATCTGGATTTCTGCTTTGCCACATGGGTCTTTTCTCCACAGTTGCCATCTTTTTGGCTGACAGTCAGTGCCATGGATGGAGCAACTTAGGGTCCAGGAACTCTCCTCTCAGGCCACATGGGTGAGAACAAGTAACTGCAATGTGACTGTACCTCAAGTAATGGTTCCCAGTGGGGAAGCCATGCAGTTGCACAGATTTGTTTTGGCCCTAGTTCTACTTATCTCTAGTCTGTGCTCAGCTCTTGGGACTTCTCTGACAAAGGGATTGAGATACTGGTGGTGGACAGAGGGGAATTCAACTGACTTTTTTTCCAAGCACAAAGGATTGGCTCTGATGCACACTAGTCTGAGCCAACCATTTTATTCCCAATCAGTCCTTAGCAGCTCATGCTAATTATCATATCCAGTTATGGCAGTTAAGAACACATCTTTATCTTCAGCAAGAAATTATTGGTTATATACCAGTAGATTCCACCCTAGTCCTCTCACGAAGTTTTCATTAGACATATCCGTGACCTAAATGGGAAGAATGAATGAAAATCCAAAGAAAAGGTTCACTACCTTATAAGCTCATCAAGTTGTTCAGGGAACTTTTCTGATAAACCACTTGCATATAAATTTTTTTGATAATTCGTGTTATTATTACTATTTTAATCTGATGTTATCCTTTTTCTCTCAGCACAGCACACTCCTCTTCCCCTCCTCTTCTGCTCTCATTGTCCCAACAGTATAAATTCAGGGAATATAAAATCCTTTTTAGATCCAATTAAGTAAAAAGAAAGCCAGCAAGAAAGTGTTCTGAGATTCTCTGATTTTTTTTTAAGTTAGCCCCATCATTTTTCTCCTTGATTAGTATGGAATGATCAAGAATTGATTTTATTAGTAAAAGTAATTCATAATATTTTGTAATTAGGAAAAAAGGAAGATGCCTGGGGTTCCAAATGGAAATATTTGCCATGTCGAACCAGAGCAACATGGTGGCCATAGTGGTCCTGAACTTCAACGAACAGGGAGGTGAGTTCTGAGAAGTTTCCATGTTAGTGTTACTCACAAGAGAAGGAGCTCTTTAAAAAAGGGAAGAAACATTTCTTTTAATATTTTCTGTGATGATATCTTCATAGGCTTGAAATGACTTTTTCAGGGGAACCAGTGTCTTAGAATGTTGTGAAAGGCTGTTATGACCTATGCTGAATCTAGGTAGAAATTAACCCATTTCACAAATTTATATTTCTGAATCTTACCTTTCTTCCTTTTGGCCTCAAGAGTTTTGTTTGTGAATTTTAGTATCTTTGTTATGTTTCTAAGACTTAATATGATTAGGAACAGAGAGTAGTTGCAAAGATAGACAATGCTGTGAAGATCTTCACTGGAGTGAAGAGTATCTACATGTATACGTAAGTGCTGAGAAAGATACTGAAGAAATATAAAACATGGAATTACAAAAATATATAATCTTAAAATCCAAGAGCTGGAGGAGGCCATAAGGGACTTCTAGGCCACTATCTTCCTTGTCTTTAGGCAAGATGGCAGTCAAACATGTTCAGGGAGGAATTTTTTCTTCAGAATGGTTAGAAAAATTCTCTTCGAATCTCTTTTACTAACATTCTTTTGACCAATTACTCTTCAAACCTGGAAATTCTGACTGATGTGTCCAACTTAATTCTCTCCTGTGATGGAGACCCATTGCTTCTTCCTCTGTCCTGAGTGGAAATAAAAAGGTACTGCTTTTCACTTATGCTTGTCCTCAGACTGCAAAAATAAATTTTCTCCCCACAACCTTTTTAAATCTTTGAAGAATTGTTTACTTTATCTTTGTAGTTGCCTCAGTATTCCACACAATGCATTTAGACACGTAATCTATATTGATGAAATGAAAAAAGAGAAATTTACTTATTTAAATATTTCTTTTCAATGATAGCAAATCATATTTCTTCTTTGTTGGTGTACTTGGCTGATTTGAAAGAAAGGAATGAATTAAAACATGCTGAGTTCATCATTCCCATGTCATGTTATCTATAAAACACATGTTCTATGTTTTGGAAGGGTACAATGTTAAATAATTTCCACCCCTTCTTTTGTTGTATTAGAGAGAAGACATCTAGGAGATGCTATCTCCAATGGTAGCTAAGCATTTCTAGTTCAAGACTCAGTTTTTGCAGGAATGGAAAAGGGGACAGGAAGGGAGAATTGACCCTATATGGCTAATGGACTATATGGCTAATTAGGACTGTCCCAGGGAACAGTAGATTTCTTTTGTGTTATAGAAAGCACAATAGATTCAATCAGAAGACCTGGATTCAAATTCTAGGATTCTAATTCTAGTTCTGTTATTTGAGTCACTTTGGGCAAATCACTTCAGAAAACTCTTGGGGTCTCACTTTCTTCATATGTAAATTGGGTCAAGTTGGGGGGGGGTCTAGGGTTGATCTAGATGGTCTTTAAGGTCTTTTCTGACTCCAAATTAATGAAAAGACAATGTGGTATGGTAAAAAAAAAAAAGGTGAAAAAGTATCAACATGGGAGACGAATGGCCTGTTCTCAAATCCTACCATTTTACCATCTGTATCACTTTAGGCAAAACACTTTTTTTACTCATAGGCAAAATGTATTCCCTTCCAGCTCTAGAGCTGGGTTCCTCTGATATTCTCCTTTATTGGTGATGAAAGTGCCTCTTAAAACTGAGTGAGAGTAGACCTGGAAAAGTCGTGGAATCAGGAACTAGGAAGGCAATATCAAAGCAGGGCGTGACAGTCAGTAGTACCTCTTGTCCCCACCTCTCCAAAGAGGTGTGTCTTCTCCAGAGTGTGAGGACCATGAATGGAAGGAGAGTTGTAACAAAACTCTGACCAGGATGCTGAAACTTAGTAAAAACTTTTAAGTAATGATTTTAAAAGACCATGAAGTTTAATGATTTGTTACATTAAGATTTTGGCAGTACTTTCTATCAGCCTAGAAAGCAGTTAGCAAGAATAATTAACTAGGAGGCTCTACTGGAGCATATCTCCCCTTCCCCCCAATTTCTGCATCAGCTGAACTCTTTCTTTCAGAAGTAGTTTTATGTTTTCCTTTCCTCTCCCTATATGGGGCGATATCTCAGAATCCCCCCCCCCCCAAGATAGCATTCAGGTTTTCCTCCTGTCCCTTGTTCATTTGACCCATAAACCGAATATACTCCATACTTCCAGCTGCATCTTGGAATCCCATTCTTGGTGGGAAGTCCCTGAATAAGGACCACACCTTAAGTGGAAATTTTTATCTACAATCCCTAACTTTACTCTTCTCCTTTCACTATTTCTGTGCTGCTAACTCTGCACCATTAGTACAAGCTTGTCATTTCTTTTCATACATGTTCAGTTCTTTGAAACGCATGGAAACTCAATGGAATGCCAGGAGAGGAGACAGAAAGGCAGGCAGGAGAATGCAGTAAACAGGTAGTGTTTCTGTTTAGGTGTATAAGTATCTTGGTTGGAAGGGGAGGTCATTGAGGGTGGGAATAGGATAGGCTCTCTGGGAAAGGAGTTTCTGGGAAAAGGAGAAATTTTTTAATAGTTGTCACCATAAAAAGTGGATGGGAAGTCTCTGTGACATGGTCTTAAGTCTTAAGTCATTTGACTTGAATGGGATCTCTTGGGTTCTGGGAAAGATCCATTTGAGTGAAGTACCAGTTTGGGAAATCCTGTTCTATAATTGCAGACTATCAATATGCCAAATCTTGAATTTAGGAAGAATATGATATGTGCCAATGTTAAGTACTTACTTTTGTTGGTTTAGAAACAAAAAAGAAAGGCTTAATCAGAAGCTCAGTTTTACTTACCAAATGAGTTTTCCTCCAGAAGTGCCAAATAAGAAAATGGCAGAAGCAGGACCCCTCAACCTCTATTTACTCAACTTCCTTTAAGAATTTTAAGGATCAGTAGATTGGACTTCAACAATAGAGTGAAATTAGGAATTCAGAAATGAGATTTAAATTGAGAAGTGTGCCTGCATACCAAATCCTATATTGTCAGAAATATAATCCATCATGTTCCTAATCACTAAATCCAGTGTCTGACCTCCTTTCCTCAAACAGATTTTAGGGGAGTCCTCCTTAAGTATCAATATTAACACTTGACACTTGAGAATTTGGCATGGAAAGAAAAGGTTATCCTTTCTTTCCCTTATTACTTTTGGCAAAGGACCTCCAGAAACTTGATCATCCATTGCAATCATTTTGCATTTTTGCATCATAGCATGCACAAGTGTTTTAATGCTATCTTTCCCAAGCTTAGAAACTTAACATTTTAAGATGTCCTACAGAGGGGTTGGAGGAAAAGAATGAAGCCCTTGCTATGTCACATTGAGATATGATCATTTTGATGAGCTAAACTTAGGATTTCCCACATCTCAGCATGGGCCCCTTAGCCTACAGATACTTTTTTTCCTGGAGGAAAGAGACCCGCTACTAACACCTTATGTTGCCCCAGTTTCATTTTATGACTTTGGGACAAAAAGGAATATTAAAAATGGGGTTGGAAGTTCAAAAACACAGGCTAGTCCCTGAATTAGGTCATATCTTTATCAACATCTTAGTGGACCACTAAAGATTCAGGAAAGATAGAATTCTGGTGCAATATCTCTGTTTCCATAAAGAACAGACTAGAATACATGGAAGACAGACTGACAAGTGGTGATCAGATGCCCCAGACCAGGGAGGGCTTCCCTAGGTATATTCATGTCTTGTGTTGGAGATTTTAGTTCTGGGAGAGAAGTAGAGCATTAGGGACTCTAGAAAACTCTTCATCCATATGTCAAACCTCATCCAAACCAGTTTGTGTGACTAGGTGACTCCCAGGGAAGGATATGTCTTGCCAGGTTTCAGTACCTAATGAGTTTTTGGGTTGTGTTTAATTTCAGTTTGCAAGTGATTCAATCCCAGGAGCCAGGGTTGTTCCTAGGGAGAATACAGCTAGGACAACTCTCACTGGACATTTTAATACAGGTGAAATCATGTTTCAATGAGTATTCATTGGAGGCTGCCTCAAATAGGAAAAACGGCAATCCCTGGGATGGGTTGGGGTGGGGGTGGGGAACAATTCTCCATTACTTTGGTAACAGTGGTGCTCAGGAGGCAATATGACAATAGCAAAAGGAAGACTGGACTTAAGGTCAAAATATAGGAATGGTAAACCCCATCCTATCACTTTATGAGCTGTGTAAACTGGGCAAGTCATTCAACCTCATTAACTGTCAGTCTTCTTTGGTGATACATTCACTACCTACCTTGCATGGGGGGGGGGGGTGTTGTGATGATCAGATGATAGAATCCAGGTCATCTAAGTGTGACCTAGACATATCAAGTATGTGGATCTCATGTCCTAAACCTATTTTTTTAAATTGACATCAGTTAGCTGGGTTCCTGCTTGCTTTCCAGAGTTTGCTGACTATGAGCTAGTTACTGAGGCAGTGTAAGATCTCCTCAGAGGGTTGGGTTGATTGATTCATAGATTATCTAGAATTAAGAAAGTGATAGGCCAAACATTAATGTGGTAGATTAAAATTAAAATCTTGTCCTGTTACATCTGAGAGCTTGTTGTTAAAAATTTACCAGTTTTATATAAGTGCTTCATCTAAAGCAATGGATTATTTTGGGAGACTTTTTCCTGGGATGGCGCTTTTTAGTCCAAGACTATTCCAGGATAGGGAAAACTTTTTTGTGGTATAGTGTTGTCCCAAAGAGTCATATGAAGGCTAGGGAAGGGGAAGGTAATGAGCATTTATTAAGGGCTCATTAATGTGCTAAGCATTTTACAAAGTTTATTATTATCTTATTTACCCTGTGAGATAGGACAGTGAGGCAGAGGAGTTCAGTGTCTTGTCCAAGGTCAGGGCTAGTGTCTGGGGTCATATTTGATCTCAGATCCTCCTGACTTCAAGCCTGATTCTCTCTCCATTGCATCAGCTTCTTGTCTTCAGAATCTACTTCGATTTCTCAGCCTGGGGATAGATCCTAGCCTAAATGAAATTGTTCTTAGCTAGAAGTAAAGGAGAGCAATGGTCCTGATGTAGACCCCCATTTTGGAAGAGTGCCTGTGAGTGAGAGCCCTACTAGCATCCCAGAGGTGGGGAGTGGGGGGGGGGAGACTTGGTGGAACCTTCTGGACCTGCATGGCTGGTGGACTCTCTTTAATCTCCCCTTTTCTATTTTCTGCCAGACCTTTACAGCCTTTCAAGTTCTTATAGTAGCTCTGTTATTATTTCATAAGCTTAATTTTTCCTTTTGCATATGCTCAATTCACATACACACATTGGATTGCATTTGGAAGCCAATGCTTGCTTTTCTCCAGATAGCCGTTAAACATGAATGAAAGTCATGTCCTTGGCTGCTGGTAGAATGCGTGCTGACCCAGAAGCAGCGTCATGCTTTGGGAATCACAAATCCCAAGATGGTCCCCATCTTTCTTAGCACATCAGAAGTGGTTTCAGAGTTGTGTCCTCGAGTATCATCTTACTGGAAGGCAACCCTGAGGAGCTCTGGTGAGTCCTAAGGGGCTGTCTCCTCTGTGTCCACAGGCTTTTTGGGGGCTTAGTGCTGGATATAAAGAGGAAGGCCCCCTGGTACTGGAGTGACTATCGAGATGCTCTGAGTTTACAGTGTCTGGCCTCCTTTCTGTTCCTGTACTGTGCCTGCATGTCACCCGTGATCACCTTTGGGGGTCTGCTGGGAGAAGCAACTGAGGGACGAATAGTAAGACCTTTTATTCACTAATGACCATGTTAATGATAAAGAATATCTGTCCAGTACACAACTCTGAGATATAGAACTAAGAGAGATGCGGGTTTTGGCCCTAGCTTTGCCAGTTAATCACTTGGCAAGTCAAAATTTCTCTGCATTTCAATTTCCTCTATACAGGGATGACAGGAGATTAAAAGAAGATAATCAATATGAGCATAATAAGCAGATATTAGAGAAATAGGAATACAGGGGATTATAGTAATTTTTTCTTCTTTTGGTTTCAATTATTCACAACAAATTTTGAGTTTATTTCTGACCCCTCTGGGCAAACTCCTCATGTTATTGACATAGTCTCAAGGAATGTAATTTATTTTTAATGTTAGTTTAGCTAAACATAATTAAAAAGAGAAACTTGTCAGAACAGAAGTGCCATGGGAAATGCCCATCTTATATTCCAATGACAAATCAAAAGGATTTGGAAATCATTTTCTCTTTTGTATCTTATATGCCTTGGGGCAACTAAGTAGCACAGAAAATACGGTGCTGGTCTTGGAGTGGGAAGATTTCTCTTCCTGAGCTCAAATCTGACCTTAGACACTTACTGAGTGACCCTGGGCAAGTCACTGAACGTTGTTTCAGTTTCTCATTTGTAAAATGAACTGAAAAAGAAAATGGCAAACCACTCCAGTATCTTTAACAATCCCAGATGGGATCCCAGAGTCATACATGAATGTAATCAACTTAACAAATCTCATCTGCCACTATTAACCCCTATTCATATCAACAAAAGTTGATAGTACTGTTATTATTATCCCTAGTTAACATTTATATAATTTGTTTAGGACTGACATTTATCTTCAGCAATTGTCTCCACTTTTTTTTTTTTGCTAGAGTGGTGGGTTCATCAAATTGCCACAGTGTCCCAATAACCTAATCTACAATATTTCCTAATATGGGAGTGAATATTATATTCCTTACTAATAGTCTCAAAAATTAAGACTTGATAAACTTTTATTACCTTAAACTATATTTTCAGATGACTGACTCTGCCTGACAGCATAGCATTGTGGTTCACATTTTTTTTTTAAAATGAGTATTGCATTAAGTTGTTGCCCAGGCAAGGACAGAGAGATGGATTGAATTATTGAAAAGGAGATTGTTTTATGCAGGAAAGTATTAGACAGTTGGTACACATTACTTTTGGTAAGATGAAATGCAAGCAAATGACTTTTAAGACACATAGAAAGATTATGTGAGTAGATAGAATAATATTGCCTTTTATTGATCTGATAGGGAATCAGTGATGAATTTTGTTCCTTTCAGAGTGCAATTGAATCTTTATTTGGAGCCTCGATGACTGGAATAGCCTATTCCCTGTTTGCTGGGCAGGCTCTCACCATCCTGGGGAGCACTGGGCCGGTGCTGGTGTTTGAAAAGATACTGTTCAAGTTCTGCAAGTATGGCCTTTCTTTTCAGAAAACCTTAACTCGTGTAGTTTAATGACCAGACCAAATTCCAGGACTTTGGTAAAAAACAATGACAAAGCAAATGACAAAGACAGCACTAGTGGTTTCAAATTAGAATACTTAACCTGGGTCTGTGACCTAAGGAAGGGTATCTCTTAGTGTACCTCTTTGCTGTTGGATAGCTCTAAAGAGGGGATCCTCAACTGTTAGGCAACTATCCTGTCTTAAAGAACCCTACAACCTTTCTCTGTGATTTATTCCACTGAATTCAGAGCCAGAGTTCCAACTTTGTCACTGGGAGCCCTGTAACCATGATCAAGTCACCAAACTTCCCTGGGTTTGGGGACATTGGACTCAGAAAAAGGAACACCCAAGTTCCCATCCTAATTCAGATACTTATTGACTATTTGACCTTAAGCAAGTTACTTAATCTTTTTAAGTTTCCTACTCTGTAAAGTATGGCTATGACTAGTATTATGTATGTAAAAGGCTACAAAAACCTTAAAGCACTCTTTAAATGTGAGGTAGAAATAGGAGTGATGATTCTGGTATCGACCTCTTTCACCAGGTTTTTATAAAGATCAGATAGAATAATTTATATAAATTCCTTTATAAACCTACAAGTGCAATATGAAAGGAAGCTATTTTAATAGCCAGGAAATTCTCCTTATGTCAAGCCTAAATCCCTTTAGTTATAACTTTATTCTCATGTACTTTTACTGAGCCCAGACAGATAACTTGTTCCCATCATACTGTGAGGGCACTAGTCAGTTGAGGTCATTTTTTATGCACTCCTTTATTTATTTATGTCAGAGCCAGGAGGAGCAGGGGACCAACTAGGTGAGCAGTAGATAGTAGATAGAGCACTGGCCCTGGAGTCAGGAGGACCTGAGTTCAAATCTAGCCTCAGATACTTAATAATTGCTTAGCTGTGTGACTTTGGGCAAATCACTTAACCCCACTGGCTTAAATAAATAATTTTTTTAAAGTGATGAACACACTCAATTTGGATCAATGTGCAACATGGAAACAGTGTAAAGACTGACAAATTGCTTTCTGTGGGGTGTGGGGGGGAGGGAAGTAAGAATAGGGGGAAAATTGTAAAATTCTAAATAAAATCATTAATAAAAATGATGAAGAATGGGGGCAGGACTAGCTTGCTATATTTGTTAGGAATCACCATCTAATAAAGTAGGAGGGAGGAGCCTTGTTATGAAGCAGATAGAAAGCTGTCCTCAAGGTCAGTGATAGCAGGGTTTGGGTTCTGTCTTTGCAACATGGACAAATCACTAAAGTCTCAGTGCTCAATCACGCAACTCTGTCAGACTCAAAATTACAGTACAGTTGATCTGTATTGGTAGAGGGAATTTTTCTCACTAGGAACACAATATATTGATGAAATTGCTACTTCGTATAAAACAAAAAATGTAGAGTCAGAAGTATTGAAGGGGATGTTCAAGATAAGAAACCTCCCTCAGTGTCACATACCAACCCAACCTAATCTTTTTGATTAAAGAAGAAGGTGTGAAGTAAAGCCGGACTGGATTTCTGACATTGGTGTTTTTGATTTATTTTTGGCTTTGTTTCAGGGACTATGCTCTCTCATACCTATCCCTTCGAGCCTGCATTGGACTATGGACTGCTTTCCTGTGTATCGTCCTTGTGGCAACAGATGCCAGTTCTCTTGTCTGCTATATTACCCGCTTTACTGAAGAAGCATTTGCCTCTTTGATTTGCATCATTTTCATATACGAAGCAATAGAGAAATTGATTCACTTGGGGGAAACCTACCCCATCCACATGCACAGCCAACTGGACCACCTTAGCCTTTACTAGTAAGTTTGAACTTTTTCTTATTATGTGAGAAGGGCTTTGGTTTGGAGCATGGCTGCTCCATGATGTGGCCCCATAAAGGGAAGGTTTTGTTATTTGCAGAGCTCTATTGGGACCCAGAGCTGTAGATGTAGAAACTTTGGAGAGCAGCCCCAACAGTTAAGGAGTTAAGAGCCTGGATCTTGCTGAAAAGAGGAGAAACTGAAAGGCATTCTGGTGTCACAGATGGCTCTGTTTTCATTCTAGTTATGGCACTGATTCTTTGTGTGTCCCTTCATATTATCTGTGAAATGAGATGGCCTAGGGGATCATTTTGTTTTGTTTTGTTTTTTTGCTAAGCAATGGGGTTAAGTGACTTGCCCAAGCTGGATTTGAACTCAGGTATTCCTGACTTCAGGGCGGGTGCTCTATCCACTGTGCCACCTAGCCGCCCCAGCCTAGGGGATCTTTAAAATTCCTTTTAAAACAAATGAGAGGAAGGGGTGGAGCCAAGATGGCGACAAGAATGGATCCTGTCTTAGGTGCTCTCTCATAAATCTTTGAAACTAAGGACTCTAACTAAATTTTCGAGAGACCGAACCCACAGAGGGACCCAGTGAGGCAGTTCTCCTACTCAAGGTAACCTGGAAAAGAGCAGAAAGGCTCTGCTCCCTGGGGTCAGAGGGGCAGCCCACCAGAGCCAAAGAACTTCAGCCTCCCAGAGGCAGCCCCAGGGCGCTGGGAGCCGAGGCTCACATCAGTGGGGGAGTTTCCTGACCTATGCCCCCTGGGAACACCGGGCACAAATTGGGGGAACAGCTGGGGGGACCTCTGCCAGAGTGAGCACATGGAGCCCAGCCCTCAGGGCACACAGCCAGCAGTGTGGCTTCAGCAGGGCAGATTCAGGAAAGAGAAGCAGGCAGAGCCTGTAAGCAGGAGCCCCCAGGGCATGAGCCCATTGAACCTAGGGAGGGGAGTGAAGAAAGATTGCAGAGCTCTGTCCTCTGCCCCTGGAACAGGACTCTGGGGTTCTGACCACATTCAGATCCTGATCGCAGTCTAGGCCCCACCCCATTGAACAGCAGGGGCTCCCTCCACCTCAGCCCCGTGGCAGAGGGGGGCACATATGGTCATTCACAGACCAGAGCCTCACACACTGAGACTCTTGTGGGAGTGTCCCAAAAGCTCAGGAAGCACCCTAAAACCAGGCTCAGGCTGGGGAAATGAGCAAGCAGAGAAATAAGAGGAACACCATTGAGAAATATTTTGCATATGAGCCCAAGAAGAATCAAAATACTCAGTCTGAAGATGAGGAAGCACAAGCTCCTGCATCTAAAGACTCCAAGAAAAACAGAAATTGGGCTCAGGTTATGACAGAGCTCAAAAAAGACTTTGAAAAACAAATGAGGGAGTTAGAAGAAAAACTGGGAAAAGAAATGAGAGAGATGCAAGAAAAACATGAAAATGAAGTCAGCAGCCTAGTCAAGGAAATGCAAAAAAATGCTGAAGAAAATAGCATGCTAAAAGCCAGCTTAGGTCAAATGGATAAAACAGTTCAAAAAGTTATTGAGAAGAATGCTTTAAAAAGCAGAATTGGCCAGATGGAAAAAGAGATAAGAAAACTCTCTGAGGAGAACAAATCCTTCAGACAAAGAATAGAACTCAGGGAGATTGATGAATTTATGAGAAACCAGGACTCAATACTTCAAAACCAAAAAAATGAAAAATTACAAGAAAATGTGAAACATCTCATTGAAAAAACAACTGATATGGAAAACAAATTTAGGAAAGATAACTTAAAAAATTATTGGAATACCTGAAAGTCATGATCAGGAAAAGAGCCTTGACATCATTTTCAAAGAATTACTACAGGGAAATTGCCCTGATATTCTAGAAGCAGAGGGCAAAATAGAAATGGAGAGAATCCACTGATCCCCCCTGAGAAAGAGATCCCAAAAAACCAACCCCTAGGGATATTATAGCCAAATTCCAGAATTCCCAAGTCAAAGAGAAAATATTAAAGCAGCCAGAAGGAAACAGTTCAAATATCGTGGAGCTGCAATCAGGATCCTACAGGACTTAGCAGCAACTACATTGGAAGCTGGTAGGGCTTGGAATACAATATACCGGAAGGCAAAAGAGCTTAGAATGCAGCCAAGAATGAACTACCCAGCAAGGCTGAATGTCCTCTTCCAGGGAAAAAGATGGACTTTCAATGAACCAAGGGAATTTCAGATGTTCCTGTTGGAATGGCCAGAGCTGAACAGAAGGTTTGATCTTCAGATACAGGACTCAGATGAAGCATGGAGATTGAAGGAGAAGGGGAAAATATGAGGGACTTACTGATGATGAACCGCATGTATTCCTGCATAGAAAAATGACACTGATAATACTCATATGAACCTTCTCAGTTTAATAGAGCAGGTAGAGGGAGCTTTTATAGTTGAAGCACAGGAGAAAGCTGAATACAAAGATAAAATATGGTGTAAAAATGGAGTCAATAGAAAAAAGGGAAATGTAAAAGGAGAAAGAAAGAGGAGAGGGGGGGGAATAAGATATTTCATATAATAAGATTTTTCTTTATTACAATGAGCTATTGCAATGATATGGAAGAGGGGAAGGCAAGGGGAATGAGGGAATCTTTACTCTCATCAGAGGTGGTTAGGAGAGGAAACAGCATATATAGTCAATGGGGTATAGGCATCTGGAGTAAGAAGGAGTGGGGAACGGGGGAAGGGGGGGTGATATGAGTGATGGAGGAGAGGATGGACCATGGCGGGAGAGTGGTCAGATATAACACATTTTCTTTTTTAATTCTTGCAAGGGGCTGGGATTGGAAGGCCTGCCCAGGACCATAGGGCCAGGTGGAGGCTAGGCCTAAGGGGTGGTATGGGGGCTCGGGGCCTCTTGGCCCCAGGGCCAGGAATCTGTCTGCTGTGCCACTCAGCGACCCTACAGCAGAGTCAGAGTGAAAGGAGAGAGAACATGGAGAAATAAGAAAGGAGGGAGTTGCGATCAGCAATGGCAGCGGTGGAAAAATATGGAAGTAACTTTTGTGATGGACTTACCATAAAAAATGTGATCCACCTGCAACAGAGTTGTTGGTGTTAGAACAAAGACTCAAGCACATTTTTTATTATTATTATTTTGGGAGGGTGCAGGGCAAATGGTGCTGAGTGGTCTGCCTAGGGCTGCATAGCAAGGTGATTGTTGGGTGTCTGAGGCCGGATTTGGACACGGGTGCTCCTGGCTCAAGGGCCAATGCTCTATCCACCACCCAACCACCCCTACTATTATTACTATTTTATTTTATTTTGGGTCTTTTTTTCTTTTTTCTTTTTGGTTTTTGCAGGGCAGTGGGGTTTGGGTGACTTGCATGTCACATGGCTGGGTGATTGTTGGGTGTACGGGGCCGGATATGGGCTGAGGTGCTCATAGCTCCAAGGCTGGGGCTCCATCCATTGTGACACCTGGCCATACCTACAATTATTACTATTTTTTTTTATTTAATTTTTTTCTCTCCCCTTTACTTTATCGCCCAAGCAAGTCTATATTTATGGGGGGAGGGGGTATTTCGTTTACTCTTAAACAAAAATATTTTATTAATGTATAAAAAACATTATTTGTACAAAATGAGAATAAATATTAAATAAAGAGAAAAACTTAAAAAAATAAAACAAATGAGAGACAGGGTGATTTAATCAGTCTTTGAAATATATAGAATAATATCTATCTGTTTCTTCTGATAAGATGAACAAAAAAAATTCTGATATTTAAGTTGAATATTGTGGGGGAAAAGACTTCCTTAGTACAAGAACTTTTGAAATCATGGTGATAGTAAGAATCCTTTTTTTTTTTTTTGGAAAGAATATACAATCATCTTTTTTTTTTTTTTTTTTTGCAAGGCAATGGGGTTAAGTGGCTTACCCAAGGCCACACAGCTAGGTTATTATTAAGTGTCTGAGGCTGGATTTGAACTCAGGTACTCCTGACTCCAGGGCCGGTGCTCTATTCACTGCATCACCTAGCCACCCCACAATCATCTTAAAGGGCTCTTTTTATACTTGGGATTCTATAATTTTTGACCAGAAAGATCTGGGAACCCAGATTGTTTATTAGATTGCAATTTGAAACATTGTTGCTTCTTTTACAGTTTCTTGCCTGATAGAACTATTTCAAGAAATTCTCATTAACATTATGCATGGTATAATATATTTTCTTTATTATTGTCTCTACAAACTTCTGATTTTTCAAACAACTACCCTCTGGAGTCAGATTTTTTTATGTTATTTATTTAAGGCAATGGGGTTAAGTGACTTGCCCAAAGTTCCATAGATAGGTCATTATTAAGTGGCTGAGGTTGGATTTGAACTTAGGAACTCCTGACTCCAAGGCTGGTGCTCTATCCACTATACCACCTAGCTGCCCCCTGGAGTCAGATTCTTAAAAAAATAACCAAGGAGCTTTTGGCCATTTGAAAAAAAATGCCTAAACTGTCTTGCTCAACCTTCTCCTTGATCCTACTTCTGTAAGGAATCTTAGTGATTCTTCATTATAACTTTTTGGACTCTGAACCTCCTTAATAACATCCCTGACAGATGTCCTTCCTCCTCCTCTTGTTGTATTGTTCTGATGTAGGTGATCTGTGTTGACGAAAGGAGATTAAAGAAGTGGAAAGGAAGGGAAAATAAAGAATTGGTAACCTTAGAGGAACAATTAATCTTGGAGTGGCTTGACTAAAGGGTACAAGTTTATGAGGTCATATCCACACACTTTTGTTTACTTTCTAGGTGTTCTGCTGTCTGAGTATGAGTCTTGGGCAGCAAACACAATGCATTTGGGGCCTCTCCTAGCACGTGCCAGAATGACACATGAAATGTACCTTAGAGGATTTGGAATCCAACCACTGTTAGATGAAATATTCCACATCCAGACATATTTCAGTCAGCCACTGGTGAAGGAGAAATCAGTATTTTATAAGAAAACCCCTTACCATTGTCAAACAGCTTTTTAGTATTAGAAAGTTCTTGCTTATATGGATCCAAAAGTGAAATTCTTGTTGTTTCTAATCATTGGTGCTGATTAGAGCTTCTGGAGTTTCACAAAGCACTGCAGCACTCAGACTCTTTGAAGGCCACTATCAGGCCCTTCTTAAATCATCTGGTGCCAGTCTGCTAAGTGATAGACATAAAAAAAGCAAAGGATAATTCCTGCCCTCAAGGACCTTAGAGTCCAATGGAAAAAATATGCAAAATGAGTCATGTACAGGATAAATAGGAACTAAAAGAAGGAAGGCATCAGAATTAAGATGGGCTAGAGAAAATGAGTTGTTAGAACCAAAAGGAATGGGGGAGCAACCAAAGAAAATACTTCGAGCTGAGAGATGGAGTACCTTTTAGTGGAATATCCATGAAGTTAGTGAAGTGAGGTATAAGGAGATGGGAAGGGAAGGAGGTCAGTAGGTTATAAGGCCTCTGAATATCAGAGAAGTTTATATGTGATCCTGGGGGACTGCTTCTGGGGTTTTTTGGGGGATGATATTGATCAGACCTGCACTTTAGTGTTGAATGAAGGATGAGTTGAAGTAGGGAAAACTTGAAGCAGCAGACCCTCTAGAACACCAGGAAACCCCAGGAGAGTGAGGATGTGTTAGAGGAGAGAAAGGGTGAATTGGAAAGATGTTATAAAAGTGAAATCAACAGTCCTTGGCCATAACTTGTGCATGAAGGATGAGAAATAGTGATGTGACTCCTAGGAGGGAAGCCAGAGGGATAGGAAAGGGAAAGGGATGGAGGGGAGTGGAGATAACCAGTTCTGCTTTGGATGTATTGAGTTTAAGATGTGCACTAGATATCCAGCATGAGATGTCTGAAGGATGGTGAACATGGAAGACTGGAGGTTGGAAGGGGCAGGTTAGAGAGATCTTAGAATCATCAGTATAGAGATGGCCATTTAATTCATGGGAACTGAGGAGATCACCAAGTGAAGTAGTATAGAGAAGAAAGCCTGTGTGATATGATTTCCAGATGCTTTTCAGTTTGCCTGTATATTTCTTCCAATGTGGTAGCAAGTTGAAGAGTATAGCAAAGAATAGGGATGTCAAACAGATTTATTCGGCCTGCAACATTCAATGAGACCTAAACCAGATTAAAATATAATTGGAAAATATTTAAGAAAATGAAAAAATCTGACAAAGCAACCTACTATAGTACATAGATAAGTTTTCTAGTTTTATAGATAGGTTTTCTAAGTTCGTATGTGCCCTGAAGGGCCCTTAACCTTTAGGTACAATTTAGTGAAGTACACTGTGACTATTTCTTTCTTTATACTATATTCCCCCAAGGCAGGTCTTAACATGTATTGCTATTAAATGTCACTTGAGAGCTTTTGGAATTCTGATTTGATTATTCCTGTTGGTTTTCTGTCCTTTGCAGCTTTTTGTCCAGGATGTATTTGATGAAACTGTTTTCCATTTTTTTATCCAAGTCAATGACATCCATGCATTATTCTTATGTTGAAACTTTCTCCCTGAAATCTTTTCTGCTCCTAGTTGCAGGTGCACTATCCCAAAGGATCCCAGCAATCACACACTACAGTACTGGAAGGACCACAACATTGTGGCCTCAGAAACCAGTTGGGCCAACCTGTCTGTCAGTGTAAGTCGAAGAGCACCTGGAGCTGCCATCTGTCAAATATACCAGCAGGGCAAGCTCTAGATTTAATTGAAAGAAAGGAAATAGGGTCACCCTCAGTTGGATCTCTTTCTTGGGGAAAAAACTTCATTAATTATTCATAACATCTTCTCCCTTTTAATACCAGGAAAACATGATTTTATAGCTCTTTTCAATACAGAGAAGAGAATGTGAATCTCTTGGTGAGATTCTTTCCTTTTTGCAGGAATATTATTGGGATAGTTATAGCAGCTTGCATAACTCAGCCATTTAAGGACTTCCTAATTTGGTTTTTGCCATTTGGATGAATTTTGCTTAGGGAGGGAGAGGAATGGGAGACAGAAGACCCCCCCGCCAATCTGATAATCCTATAATATATAATATATTACCTGTTTAAAAAATAGGGAGAGATGATCTCTTATATTTCTGGTATTTTTTTGGTCTTGGCAATATAGTTAAAGAACTATAGTCCTGGTATAACCTCTCTAGAGTACTTTGTCAGTGATTTCAAGATAACTCTAGCTATTAGCAGATATTAGATTGCTTGCTGGCAAAATGTATTTTAGAGTTTGTACAAGGCAGCCATCCACACACTGGTAATCCCCTTCACCCCACATCTTCTCATTAACCCCTATTACCCAGAGGGGCATCTGCATGAGAAGGTGAAGTACATGCCTATGACAACCAATATTTTGCAGCGGCGGTAAGGGAAAGATGACTGGTGGGAAAAGGGGTGGGTACTAAACAATGATGTCAGCAAGCTGCAATTGGTAACTCATCCTGTAGCCTAGCAGAGGTGAGGAGGATGTCTAAAATGAGGAGACTGCTCTTTTAAGGGGTGAAGGTAGATGGATCTGCAACCTAACTTCAGCGCTTGTTTTATGGGCTGTCTCGGATTGACCTTCAATCATTTGGAGTGTTTGTTTCTTCAGGAGTGTCAGAAGATGCATGGAGAATTCACGGGATCAGCCTGTGGTCACCATGGACCTTACACTCCTGACGTGCTCTTCTGGTCCTGTATTCTCTTTTTCACAACCTTCATCCTCTCCAGCACATTAAAGACATTTAAGACAAGCCACTATTTTCCAACCAGGGTAGGTAGCTGGTTAACTTAGATCATTAAAATTTACATTCAACCAGAATTTTCATTCTGGGCAAAAATTAATTTAACCTTATGTTCTAATGTCAAGACAGTGGAGGCCAGCCTATCATCAGCCTCCATTTACTATTCACCCCTTGTAGCTGGCCGATCACATTTTGGGGGTGGGTATGCATGGGGTGGGGGATGGAGCAGATGTTATATACTATTCAACAGTGTGCTGTCCTTCTAATGGTCTTCTATTTATCCTGCATATTCAAAAGGTTTTAGTGAGGATGACTAAATTAATCTGTAGACATCATTTGGTTTAAAAGTGAATTTGAACTCAGGCCCAGATGATTTCTCCTTCACCAGTGGCTGAATGAAGTATGTCTGGATGTGGAATATTTCATCCATTTTCTGTTGTCTGAAGACAACTGTGCTCCCCTCCAGCCATGGCTTCATGGAGAAGTGAGCTTGCCTAGAGGCCTATGAATTTCCATTAGCATGTCATGCAAGCTAGCATAGACTTTGAGGCTAAATTGAAAAACCTAGAAAGTACTCTGGGAGTTCAGAGGAGAGGAAACCAGTGAGGAATGTATTAGGCAAAGAAAGCTTCCAAGAGGCCTTTGGTTAGGCACTGAAGAATTTGGATGGACTGTTTTTTCAGAAAGTATTCAGGGGTTCCCACAGTGTATCACAATGGAAGGTTATGATAGAGCTCCTGGGATAAAAGCCAGAGAACCTGAGTTTGAATTCTACTGGCTCTTACACTGACCGGACAACTATGGGAAAATTATTTAATCTTTTTTTGCTCTGTTTTCTCATCTATAAAATGGGGATACTTGCCCATCCAAAGTTATTGTGAATAAAATGTTTTGTAATTGTGCTTTACATTAACATTAAGTTCACATTAGAGTAGAGGATTGTCCCCAGTATGGTGACCTGGGTAGAAGATGACCAACCTCTATTTCTCACAATTCCAATGAGGTGGGAAAAATAAGGTATCAAACCATGGAGGAAAAATGATAGTAAATGCATTTTCCTGGTTTAGGTCCAAACAAAGAGTCAAAAAAACTCTCCTCATGACAGTAGGGCTAATAGCCAACATTTATATTGGTGTTAGGGTTCTAAAGAGTTTTTCAGATCTCTCATTTGGTCTTCACAAACCCTAAGAGGCAGGTGCTCAAGGAAACTGAGGCAGACAGTTCAGGTTCACAGCTAGTAAGTGTCTGAAGCTGGATTTGAACTCAGATATTCCTGCTTCCAGGCCCAGCTTTCTATCCACTACCTGGCCTGGGAAGGAAAATAGCTCATAGAATCCTTTTAGCAAGAAATTGTTCGTAGCTTATGGTTTTATGTAAATACTGATCTGCAAAGAACCATTTGCAGGCCTTATTGCAGTTACTGAAATAACTCCAGGTTATATAATCCAAGTAGTGTATGTGGATACCATTTTTCCTGAGGGATATATTTTTTTTGATCCAGGAGAGTCAGGAGAGTTTGGGGTGGATGATCTGGGGAAGCGCTCCCTGATTTCATCTGCACATGACTAATTTATCTGAGGGTTGTCAGAGCCAATCAAGCAATCTCCAGGATCTCAGATTGAACTGGATTCCTGCCTTTCCCCTTCACTGACTTGGCCAGGGTTATAAGTAGTCAGTCTCCAATGATGAGGGCAAGTTCATTAGACCATTGCCTGGCACTTACCCTGACCACATCTCTCTCTGTCCCTAAGTTGTAAGCATAAATCCTTATATCTTGTTATGCTGTAGGATAAAATTGTAGCACTGAGGATTTTAAAATTCTTTTTATTTATTTATTTTGAATTTTACAATTTTTCTCCTAATTGATTAGCTTCCCTCCCTCCACTCCAACCCCAGAAGGCAGTCTGTTAGCCTTTACATTGTATGAAGCTCTTTCTAATGCTATTCTTTTTCAACATTTTCTAAGTTTCTCATTATTCTTTCCTCCAGGTTCGCTCCATGGTGAGTGACTTTGCAGTCTTCCTCACCATCTTCACCATGGTAATTCTTGATTTTTTAATTGGCGTCCCATCCCCAAAGCTACAAGTTCCAAGTGTATTTAAGGTAAACAGTTCATATTATGTATATATCCGGTATTATTTCAAAGTTTGTGGTCCTAAACTGGGATAAAAGAGCTTTTCACATAGCCTGGCTTAGGATGAGTTCTAGAGCATCTCCTGCCCCTGCCCCTTGTTCCCCTCAGAAAGAACAAAAGTCATTTAAAAACCATTTATTTTTAGGACTGAAGCTAAGGAACATCATAGTTTTCCTTTTAACCAAAGATAACAAAATCAGATGGTAGTTTAATTGATGGAAAGGTTTTGTGTATTTGCTATTAAGGTTTTAAAATCTAATGTGGAAATTTACCAAAATGGATGTCCAATAATAGGACAGTCTGTGTCACAAGAAGCTGACAATCTAGTTGGGGAGATATTCTATAACCTCATAGAAATATTGCACGTGCCAAATGTATAACCCAGAAAGTGCTGAGTACTGGAGGAGCCCAAGGAGGGAGGGAGATTGAGGGGGAACTTGAATGATGAGGGAAGGCTTCATGGAAGAGATGCTTTCTCAGCATGTCTGCTATAGCTGAAGAAAAGAAATGCCCTCAGACTTTGCTTGGTGTCCCTTCTGCCCGGATCTCTGGCTCCTGGGGACAGTTAGGTGAGCAGGGGAGGAGCCCCTACTGCCAGTTCTCTGCCCAGGTGGTATCAGCAGGGAGAGAGAATATGGCTGTCCAAGTTAACCTTAACAGAGTTATTCTCAGGACTGTCATAAAGATAATAAAAAAGTGAAGCTTTGTGGGATCTACTGACTTGGGAAAGAAGGAAAAGAGGTTGCATTCTCTAACTCATCTCTTGGCCATCCTGGCCACCACCTGCTGCTATAGTCAGTGGGAGAGTCAGTGAGGAAAGGCAGCCTTTAGAGGACTCATGATGCTCCTGAACCTATGGATTTTGGAGGGGGGAGGCAATGACAGCGAGCTAGGACCAGTCTCCCAAGCAAGTCTTCCTCTGCTACTTCAAACTTTTCACTCCACTGTACCAGAAACCACCAAGTGAGAATACATTTTAGTAAATAAGCACCCTCTTTTAAAAGTGTAGATTCTTCTAGAAGAGTTATGGGGCTGTTAGTCACTTAGCTCTCAGGGTGCTGAAAGCAGCCACACTGAAGCAGTGGGAGTTTGGTTGATGGATCCGAGTGTGGTTCAAGGAGGAGGCAGCTGTCGGCTAGGCAGGTTCCCTTCCTATCATGCTAGTCACCCTTTCCTTAAGATGTCAATAGCCCTGCTGGCCTTTGAGACAAAGTATCTTTGTCCCTAGTCATCTTGCCTGACTGGGGCACCAATCGCATAGTTTTCTTTTTTCCTTTTTTTTTTTTTTGCAAGGCAAATGGGGTTAAGTAGCTTGCCCAATGCCACACAGCTAGGTAATTATTAAGTGTCTGAGACCAGATTTAAACCCAGGTACTCCTGACTCCAAGGCCGGTACTTTATCCACTGCGCCACCTAGCTGCCCCATTTTTCACATAGTTTTCTAATGCTGCTGCCCATCACTGGCAAGTGTCTGACTTGGCACCAATCAAAATTGCAGATTGTTGTCAGGCCATGTTGTCAAGCAATGAAGCTCCAGACAAAACACTTTAAAGGTCTGCTTATTATGGCACCTTATTAAGGCCTCTGCTGGAAAGCATGTTTGTTTTCTGGTGACCTTCTTCCAAGTCCATCAGACTGGCATCTGCTTGGCAGGACAAACCATTCAGAACATCCTAGCCAGGTGAGGCCAAGGAGCTGCAGAGGAAGAAGGGAAGCTGCCACCTGAAGCAGATCTGGTATGATGGCCCCAGACTGGAGTCAGACTCAGTCTGTCCTCCCCTGCAATGCTCTTCAGTCCTAAGTTATAGGGGGCAAGAAACAGGAGAAGCTGCTTGGCACATGCCCCAGAGCCCCTAGGTGTGTTTCTAAGGCTCTAGGGCACTTGAGTCTTATTGTTTTGGGTTTTTATATATTATAAAATCTTAAAACCCTCAGCCTCCAAGTAAGGAGTAAATGACATTGGGACCAAAGCTGGGATGCCCCAAAACTCCTGAGAATATTCCAAGGGTCAGTGTCAACTCGGTCTTTAAATATATGAGCTGTAACATGGTACTAAGGGAAGGGAAGGGAAAAGGAAGGAAATGAGCATTTCCTGTGAACTAGCATGGTGTTAAATACTTCTCATTTGGGACATTGGTGCTATTGTTAATATCACAGAGAGGAAAATGAGGCAAGAGAGTGACTTGCTCAAGGTCACACAGTAAGTGTATGAGGTTGAATTTGAATTCAGGTCTTAGTGACTGCAAGTCCAGCACCCTCCATTGTACCACTTATCATTCATTACCTATAAAATTAATCTTAATTCAATGGGTTTGATATGATTGGACCAGCCTTGGGAATGTAGCAAACCTAACAACTATTCAGTTCACTCCATCCATTTCTGCACATTATATAAGACCAGATTTACTTTGCAGTTGGTTTTAAAGATGAACTGTATAGCATAGTCAACTGCTCTAAATGTCATAGAATATGTGCTTCTAGAGGGGATCTGAGAAGTGAGTAATGGTCATTTACATTTAGTTTTGGAATATGTGGTAATATTTTTTGGCAACAGATTTGTCTTCATAATTATATTTTTACTTATGCTAATAATAAAATTGGCTACATTCTGAGTACATAATCTTTAGAGGGTGAATGATAGGGAGTTGGAAATATACTGGATGGTACACAAAAGTCAGGTTAGAATTTAAAATTTCCTATAGGAATTCACATTCCACTCCCAATGGATAATCTATAAAGACCTGCTTATGGCTGAGAATTGACTCATTTAAAGGGGAAATGGAACAGAAACCAAGAGTTTGAGAAGTATGTGATACTTTTCAGGAGTCTTAGGCAATATTGAAGAGAACAAGTCTGTCTCAAAGAGACTTTTGCACAAATAATATTTGCTCATTTAAAGTACAAAAGTAGTGTCTTGGTTTTTTTTTTAGCCAACAAGGGATGACCGGGGATGGATTATCAGTCCCATTGGAACCAATCCCTGGTGGACTGTGATAGCTGCAATCATCCCAGCTCTCCTCTGTACCATCTTAATATTCATGGACCAACAGATCACAGCTGTTATAATTAATAGGAAGGAACATAAACTCAAGGTAATAAGAATTTTAGTCTATAGAGGATCCACGAGAGTCTCCTTATATGATTGTGTTGATTAATTTTAGTATGTGTACATGATGACCACAGGCATTTTAGGGTACGATGGATTGTGAGGCTTGATAAAATTATGAAGGAATTGCCAATAAGTGGATGTATCTCTGGTCTAAGCCTCCCAGATCTCTGGTTCGGAACTACCTTTAGGAAGTTGTGTGTGTGTGTGTGTGTGTGTGTGTGTGTGTGTATACACATGTGCCCCAAGTGTCATAACTGTCATGATGAGAGAAAAAAATCTTGTCTTTATTGACAACAGAACCCTCTCAAAATCTTGGAGAGAATTGGGGGTAGACAACTTGATAACACAAACACAGCCAAATGCAGTAGTTGTTTAGCATGTCTGTCTATGGTTGGTCTAACTTGCTACTTTCTTGGGCTTCAACTTAGAAACATTGAGTTCCACTGTAACCCAACAATAGTTATGGTTTGTTTTCTATTCTGAATCTTAGTTCCAAGAATCCTGAGGAGAATAGGGCCAGTTGCAGTCAACAATGAAAACCATATTGACAAGGAACATCTTGGGGTCCCTCCCTTTTCTTTGTTTTCTATCTGTCTGCACAACAAGGAATAATTAAGAGTGTGTGTTGTGAGAACCTGGAACCTCCCCCCGCAAAGCTCTGAATTCAAACTGTTCACTTAAAGATGACACATATAATACAGATCAGGGAGAACTCCTGGGTGAAAAAACTTCCTTTCCCAAGACAAAATAGTCCTCCTGTGTAAATCAAGAGTATTAGAGAGCTGCCAGGAGCAGACGGAGGCTGAACGATTACTTGCCTGGATTCAGTTGGCCCCAAGGACTCAGAAGGTGAACCCAGGTCTCTGGACTTCTGGGTCAGATTTTTCTTCTTCCAGAGCTTTGTGGCCACTTTTAGCCATACTGACAGAGCCATAGTTCCTGATGTCTATTCCTGGCTTAGCTGTTAGCATTGGTTTTCCTACCTAATGCATCTGTTCTCTGGCAACACAGAGCCCAAAGTCAAAGGGTAGGTGTATAGAAATGTAGGTGAAAGACTTTGACGATCTGGGTTTAGAGTCAGGAGGTCCAATTTCATATCCTATGCTGTTAGAAATATAGGAATGGGGTTAGAGCTGGGCCCCTGAAGGTCTTGTCTGATGCTGAGATCATTCTTTAGTCTACAAATGAGGAAATCCTACTCTAATGTCAGGTTGCGGCATTATAGTGAGGCAGGGCTGCTTCTGCTACCTGAAATCTCTTCTTTTTCCCACAGAAAGGCTGTGGCTACCACCTGGATTTGCTGATGGTGGCTGTGATGCTGGGAGTTTGTTCTGTCATGGGCTTGCCCTGGTTTGTGGCGGCCACTGTCCTCTCCATTACCCATGTGAACAGCCTCAAACTGGAGTCAGAATGTTCTGCTCCAGGGGAACAGCCCAAATTCCTGGGGATCCGAGAACAGAGAGTCACAGGGCTCATGATCTTTGTGCTAATGGGCTGCTCCGTCTTCATGACAGCTGTGTTAAAGGTAACCAGAGAAAGGCTAGTCTGCTTGTAAGGGCAGAAACATGGTGACCTTCGCCTTTTATTGCCTAGACCGGGACCAGTCTGTTACTGGCCCAAGGTAATCCTCCTCTCCATTACCTCCTCCCCCAGAACCTTCCCAACCCCACCCAGCTCCTTCATCTTTACTTCCTATTTCTGTTCAGTGTTTTTGTCAGTGATCTAGATTAAGACCTAGATAACTTGTTTGTCACATTGCCAGATGCCATGAGTTTAGGAAGGAGCTAATAAATGAGATGACAAAGTCAGGATTCAAAAATATTTCAGTAGGCTAGAATGAGGGACTGAATCTAATAAAAAGTTAAATGCAATACGGATAAATGTAATGCTCCAAACTTGAATTACAAAGACAAAAACAAAATCAAATTGCCTCAGTGTAGGATGGGAAGACGTGTTGTTGGGACAATGACCTGGAACCCAAGCTCAACATGAGTCAGCATGGCAGTCAACAATCTTATATCTCTGTTGGCCTGATGATCAAACTAGTCAAAGACAGAGTTAGAATTGAGAGATATAACAAATGATCCTTCCCACACACTAGAGACTTGTGAATGCAGATGAGAACTTGGCAGATTACGCTACCTAAGAATGATGGCCTCCTGGTCATTTTAGACCAACACCCCAGATACTTGGGGACTCCAAGCATCCCTCATAGAAAAACAGTTTTTATATTCCTCAAGGTCCAGGTGGAAAGGTATTGACTAAGCTTTGAGATTTATAACTATAGCAAAACCTATAAGCTGGGATTGGGAACTCTGTCACTATTTTAAGGTGAAATCCTCCTCGGTTGGCCTTATACAAGAAGTTGCTAAAAATGGGAAGCAGTAACATGGCTAATATGGAAATATGCTTTGTGAAACTTTGATATCATATTGCTTGCCTTTTCAAGGGGCGGGGAAGAGGCAGGCGAGAATTCGAAATTCAATATTTAAAATAAATGAATGTTAAAAGTTTTAAAAATGGGGCAGCCAGGTGGCATAGTGGATAGAGCACCAGCCCTGGAGTCAGGAGTCCCTGAGTTCAAATCTGGCCTCAGACACTTAATAATTACCTAGTTGTGTTGTCTTGGGCAAACCACTTAACCCCCTTGCCTTGCAAAAAAAGAAACCCAAAATTTTTTAAAATGTAATTGGGAAATATTTAATAAAATAAAAATATATATTAGAAAACAAAAACACAGCTGGAAATGTAAATGAAGATAGAAAGTATTCTATTCTGGTGAGGTAGCAGTGTCATAAAAAGGAAACCCAAATAAAGCTTGACCTGTGTTTAAAAAAGGAGGGGGAGAGGGGAGGGGAGGCAGTGGTTTAGGAGTAAATGTCCATACCCTCCTTGTCTTGGTAAAATCACTGAATGAAGTTCCAGTGACACCAAAATATAAGTTTAACAAACTGACCCCAAACTATGCAATAAACATTCTTACCCAGAAGGCAAAGAAAATCAGCATAGGCTTTGAATCTTTGATCAGATTTACAGGTCAATACCACAACTATCTTCCAAGATGTTAAGCTTGGAGTTATGGTACCCAGGAAGAGAGATTTGAGAATCCCATTGTGTTTGGCCCTAGTCAGACCTGAACTTGTATTTTGTGTTCAGTCCTAAGAGCCATATTTTAAGAAGGACATTGGACATCCTGAAGAAGACAACCGGAATGATAAGGGGAGTGGTATCCATGCTTTCTGAAGACTTATTGGAAGATCTTGGGATGATTAGCTTAGAAAAGAGAAGACTCTCAGAGTTGTCACATGGAAGAGATTAAATTTGCTCAGTTTGGCTCCCCAGAGGAGAGAGGGAGACTCAGTAGGGTTTGACAAATAATTGTTTGTAGGAAGCAATGTAGAGGAAGGACCAAGGTGATAACCGAGGGAAGCTTTGAACATTGGGAAGATGAAAGTTATCAACAGAAATAGTGAAAGTGGAACCAACCAACCTGGACATTCTGTCAGTTTTAGAATGGCATTGCTGCTTTTGCTAAAAATGATGTTAGGTTTAATTCTATGCCTTTCTCTCCTTTTTCAACAGTTCATTCCAATGCCAGTACTTTATGGAGTTTTCCTCTATATGGGAGTTTCTTCACTTAGAGGAATCCAGGTATTGGAATCCTCTTTGCATTTTGTTCCAAGGAGATTATTTTTTTCATTGTCTACTCAGTTTTCCTAGTCTAGTAGGTCATATACCTTTTTCCTGCATTCTTTTCTCAGTCTGGGTTCATATTTAGTACCAGGAAAAATATCCTTGACAAAGTACAAACCTGTTTTTGAAAAATTGTTTCTTGGTGTGATAGATAATGTCATGAAAACAGGGAATTAAGGTACACAGGTTCTCAAGGTGTCCTGACCCCTCCTCTATTTGCATAACTCAAGGTCTCCCCTTCCTGGTCTCCCCAGGGTTCCCTGACCCTGGGAAGATCTGCTAAACCTCTTTGTTCTACTATAGACCGAGATCCCTGGGACTGACTGAGAGTCAAACAAATTTTTTTTTCTACAAGGAGAGAAATGAAATGCCATCTATTCTTAATGCCAGACTGTGGGGGGCAGAGTGGGAGGGTCAGGGGGACTTTAGCATTTGGTGTATTGGGAAGAGATTAGGCAGTTGTGAAATGGTGAATGACCCTCTCTGCAAAACTATGACTTGGACCTTTAGTACCAACTAGCTATAGAGGCAAGAATTGGTCCGGGGGAGGAAGCTCTAGGCTAGGAATAGATGATTTGGATACAGCTCTGTAAAATGAAAGCTCAAAAGAGCCTCATCTGTTGCTTTGGCCAGTAGTTTCTCTTTGTATTGGTAGAATGTGTATTGGACCAATTTCTGACATAAATTATATCACCTTAATTAATTACTCTCAGGCACTTTTTAAAAACATTGATTTCAATCTTAACATTTAACCTCTCTTTAACATATCATATTTGATCTTTTTTACAAGAAATAATGTACAAAATATGTTCTAAAGTGAAATCTTCAGAAAAGAAAAATATCATTTGGTTTCTAATGATAGATAAAAAGATGTTACCTCTTGATGTCTAAAGCTCCCCTAATGTTGCTCTGGGGGATGACTGTTTTTCAGTTTTTTGATCGCCTGAAACTCTTTGGGATGCCAGCAAAACACCAGCCAGACTTCATCTACCTACGCCATGTCCCTTTGCGTAAAGTGCATCTCTTCACTCTTATCCAGCTGACTTGTCTTGTCTTACTGTGGGTTATTAAGGCATCCCCAGCTGCAATCATCTTTCCTATGATGGTAATTTTTCCCCCCTATCATTTACAAGCAATGACAGCATCGTTTGATTTCGGACTTGAGAGAAAGTGGCCTCTAATTGTTTTAGTTGCCTAGTAAGGTTATCTAACTTTTTCAGTGAAGGGGTGAAGGAAGAGAAAAATATTTGTAATATGCACATTGATGCAAAAAACTTTGGCTTCTATTATCTAAGATAAAATAAATTGTAGTGATCAACAATGATTGAAAATGTTTAAAGAGAAAAAATAGATTCTTAAAGCAATTAGGAAGGACAGAGTAATGGTAGGGTGACTGAGGTGACACCCTCCTCTGGTCCCTCTTTCTGAAAAAAGGGATAAAAGTTTGGGGAAAGGAGACTGGAAAAGTTGTAGTTTCATAAAAAGGAACAATAGGGAGGAGGGAATGAAGTGGGAAGCAGATGGTTCCCTAAAAACCATGGGAATGATAAGGAACCACAGAGCAGATATCTGGGTGTGGGAACCTCTTTAGTTAGTCTTGCTTTTCTTGCCAGTTTCTTCTTACTTCTCCTAGACTTGGTCTTGGTGGAAGAGGAGTTGGTCTGTCTTTTTTAGGAGTGCTGAGAACTGCCTACATCTGAGGCTCTATAAATGCTCTACAAATGAGACTTCTGGAGAATAAATTAAGAGTTTAGTTTGCTTGGTTTGAATAGTTTTCATCCTTAAGATGAAGAGATAGGGCATTGATCTTGGAGTCAGAAAGAACTTGGTTCCCATCCCACCTCTGACTTTTACTAGCTTTGTGACCAGGGCAAGCCACCTAACTTGTCTTATTGTCAGTTTCCTCGTCTGTATATAATGAGGGAGTTGGATTAAATGGACCCCTAATTCTCTTTCATGAACCTTTATTACTCATATTGAGGAAACATAATTCACATTAGGCATTGTCTGGGCCTCATTTTCTTCATCCACAAATTGAGAAAATTAGCTTTGATGCTATCTTTAGGTTTTGTTTTTTTGGGGTTTTTTTTTGCAAGGCAGTGGGGTTAAGTGGCTTGCCCAAGGCCACACAGCTAGGTAATTATTAAGTGTCTGAGGCCAGATTTGAACTCAGGTTCTCCTGACTCCAGGGCCGGTATTCTATCCACTGTGCCACCTAGCCGCTCCCAACTTTGATGTTATTTAAAGTTCATTTCAACTTGAAAATGTAATGATCCAGTAAGTTTCTTCCCAGCACTTCCCCAGTCAAGAGTACCATTTTACATTTTTACTGGTTTCCTTCCTCTTTTCATGATTTCTCTTCCTTTCCATTTCCTTTGATCTGGGCTTTGTGACTTTCCCAGGGGCTATTTTGTACAACAAAATTGTCAGTGACTTACATTTAGGTATCATGTGTGATGATGGAATATCTGGACAAAGAAATAGCCATTATCTTGAGAAAGGTTGCTGATCTTGGACTAGATGGGGAGGTGATCAGTGAACTTGAAGAGAAAATGAAGTTCTGTTTCCTTAAACTGGAAAAACCAATAGACTTTGTTTAGTTATGTTCAGCTACCAGATCTTAATGCTACAACTATACTCAGTTCCCCCATTCTTGTTATGATGCCTATAGGAATAAGTTTAAGCAGCATCTGGTCATTTTAATCTTGCTGCATGCCCCTTCTTTCCATTCTCATGTGTTACATTTCTTTATTAAGGAAATAAAATATATGGATCCATTTTAGTAGTCCTCTAGAGTAGGTTTTGCTTTTTAACTCTGCAGGAAGGTAGTATCTGGGATGGAAATCGACTCCTTTAATCCATATCCCTTTTCTTCCACAGGTTTTGGCCTTGGTCTTTGTCCGGAAAGTCATGGATCTCTGTTTCTCTAAACGAGAACTAAGCTGGCTAGATGATCTTATGCCTGAAAGCAAGAAGAAGAAGCTAGATGATGCTAAAAAGAAGGCCAAAGAAGAAGAGGTTATAATCATTGTGTCAACTAGACATAATTAATTTCCAAATGCAAAAAGGACTATATGAGGAGTCCTCATTTTTCAGAATCCCAAAGCTAGCCCTAGAAAGACTAATTCTCGGAGACATTATTTACTAAGATTGGATTAAGGATTTTTGTCCCTTCCTGTCCTTCATCTTAGAGATTTATAATCAAATCTGAAAAAATTCCTTTGTCATTTGATAATATATTAAATATCTGTTTCCACATAATTATAACTGAATAGACCCAGTCCCTGCTCCTTAGATTCTTAGAGTCTGAGACAGACAGCAATGGTCAAGAATGGAAGATAAACAATAAATCATAAAATTAGTGATTCAGTTTTTATATCAAATACAGATGAAAGGTAAGCATAATTCATATGTATAACCCCTGGCATAGGAGGAAAACCTGGCCTGGTCTCTTGAGTGACTTAAAAAGGGAGTAGGTAGATGAACATATAATTAATAGAAACATAAAATTATGATTTGATAAAAGGACAGGAGGGTTTTCCCCATGAGGTGTGGAATATAGACTATGTTGGTTGGGCAATAGCCATGGAATAACTATTGTTAAGGGGAATATTTGGGTGTAAGAAGTAATTAGTTCCCTTTTCAACAGGAGGATGAGAAAATGTTAGAAATGGGGCCAGACAAATTTCCCTTGGAGAGCAGGAAGTTACTGAGTAGTCCTGGAAAGAATAACAATTTCAGGTAAGATTATTTTAAGGCATAAAGAATTGGAGACTTTGGGGGCATTCTACTCCCTCTTTTGTCATTGAGACCTATCTATCTATTGGTATAAGACTTCACCCACCCTTAACTAACAATGCCCTTTCCTTTCTTGGTATGAAATTATTCATGCTTAGGATAATCAGAACTTTTGAAACTTGGAACTTAGCCAAGGCTAAACAACCTGTGGTCTTGGTCACTGGGGTAAATGTTCAGAGAGAGCCCAAATAACTGAAATGTTGAAAGAATCCTATACCCTATTTTCAGCCATTAGTTTCAACTTCTAGGAGTTTCACCAGACCTTTTTCCCTAAGCTACTTAAAGGAAACCCAGGTTATCCATGTTTTAGCTACAGAGATCTTTCTCATACAATTGAACTCCTTATAAGCAGAAGCATTTCCAAGAGCAGGAGCTGAGAAAGAAGAAAAACAATGGGTCTGGGAAGAGAAGACTTTAAGTGGATATAATAATGATCTTCAAATACTGAAGAGGCAGTTGTTAAGAAGAAAGATTAAATTTATTTGGTGTGACTCCATAGAGCAGACAAGTGGGTGAGGCTGTTACCTGGAGAGCCTGGGATCAAATATCAGCAAATTATCTCAGTATCAAGAATTTTCTAACAACTTTCTAATGACTTTCTGGTTATAGAAAGTGTTCAATTAGTGAACAATCCCTATTTGGAGCAGTTGTAAAGGGAATTTTCTCATTACACAAGAAGTTGAATTCTTCCAGGAGAAGAAGGGGAAGGAAGAGCCCTCCAATGAGGCTTCTTCTGTCATATTAGACTACAGAGGTGGACAAAATAAAAATGATAGATGTGGCTTATGGTAAGATTTGCCCTTTGGACAGTGAACAGGTCAGTCAGTCCTCAGGCCTAGGGATCTTCTATATCAACTCATTAATGTAGTGGCAGGCTGCTCACCTCCTGGTCCTTGGCCAAGAGATACCCAGGCTATGTTTGTGACCAGAAATGAAGGTTTTGATTCACTTTGCCCATCTGCTGGCATGGCCTTTGAAGATCCAAATCATCTCCCTGTAGCAATGTGCTAGTGAATGTTTAACAAGTAGCTTTCTTGGGAGGGATAAGAATAGAAGACATACTTTGATCAGCATTATAAACATTTTCTCCCTTACTTTCTTAAACCCAGACAATCAACAAATTTTTTTTCTTTTTTTTTTAAGTTTTTTTTTTGCAAGGCAAATGGGGTTAAGTGGCTTGCCCAAGGCCACACAGCTAGGTAATTATTAAGTGTCTGAGACCAGATTTGAACCCAGGTACTCCTGACTCCAGAGCCGGTGCTTTATCCACTACGCCATCAACAAAATTTTAAGTTCGTTTTGTAGCATTTGCCAATTTCTTACTGTATATATTCACTCAGTGAAAATGCAACTCTCAGCTCATTAGGCCAACATGAGCTGACTCTAGCAACACCCCTGCTCCATGTCACAGTGGGGCATTAATTGGGGAGGTCCTTTTGAGTATGTTGTGGAGAAGATTCTGACTCAGGTAGAGGTTGAACTACACCACTGAGGTTCCTTACAGCTCTAATATTACTGATTCTTTGGCTAAGCCTTTAAGAGTTGACTGAGATTTAAGGAAATCTTTGGAAAAGCATGAGAAATTCAATTCAGTCAACATTGAGTAAGCACCTGTGAGGTATTGTGCTATCTGCTGAAGACATAAAAAGGATACAATCCCCTGCATTCAAGGAACTTGCATATTTACTATAAGTTTTGTGAGACTTTGAAAGAGTCACCCAGGATTTGAAACCTTAAGTGATTAAGTGGGAAGATGAAGAATAATCCTAGAACTCTATTCAGTGGTCTGCCTTCATGGGAATGTGACTGATTTGTTTGAGGAAGTCATGGGGTTCTAGAATAAGCAATGTGAGGGCAGAGGGACCTTCTAGCTTAGCCCTCAAAACCATATTCCAGGGTCTCCTCCTAATACTGTGCAAGACCACATTCTGTAATAGGGTACTTCTATTTTTTACTCCATCTAGAAAATAAACTTCCAGATGTTTCATGGTGAACAAAGGACATGACATTAGCAAGATGCATTCAGTTCAGAAGAAAATGTGCTATTCGAGTTTAAAATGTTACTTCCTTATCAGGCCTCCAGACTATCAGAAGAAATATTAGTCTTTTCCCCTCAGAGGATTTTTGCCACAGACAGATAATAATTGCTCATTTGTGGACTAAGCAATCATTGTCCTAATTGTTGATTTCAGATGTGACCCTTCTGAGATTAATATTTCTGATGAAATGCCTAAAACTACTGTCTGGAAAGCTCTTAGCATGAACACTGGAAGTGCCAAGGAAAAGAGGTAAAAGAAACTGAACTTCTTCATGTCTTTCTGACTTGGTTTATTTTGTTTTAATTGCAATTGTTATCAGAATTAAAATACTTGGCTTTAGAGAACAAAGTCTTAGCTGATGGCCTTATTACCTGTGTGCTCTTGGGCAAATCCAGTTTCCTTATCTGTTGATATGGTTTACTTTTTTTAATTCCCCAGCAGAACATAAAGCAACTTGAGGGGAAAAAAAAAGTTTTCCATTTTGTCCTAGTTTCCCCAAGCACCTCAGATGCTTACTCAAATGCTTGTTGAGTTGAGAGGGACTGGGCCTGGTGAACTTCAAGGTATCTTCCATCGCCCTGTCGTCCTGTGATCACATTCATCTATAACACAAATAGTGCAAATATTATTTACCTTTTACAAATGAATAAATGGAGGTTTGGGTTAAGTAATTTGCTCAAGGTCATACAGATAGTAAATTTTAGAACTAGAACTTGATCTCAGTATTTATTATTCCAAGCTCAATGTTCTTTATGATACCACCCTGATTCTCTAGTGGAAGTAACCTGGGTTAGTCAGATGACCTGGGTTCAAATCCCATCTTTGTCCCCAAATATCTATATCATTTTGGACAAATCACTTAGCTTCTCTACATCTCTGTAAAATAAGGATAAAAATTCCTTGCCTATCAAATAGCATTGTTCTGAGGATAAAGAGTGATTCCTTTATTGAATGGGTTAAAATGAATGTGAGTGAAATGTAGAATTTAGTTTTCTTCAGAGGAAAATCCAGACAGCTGTTGAACTGTTTAAGGCAGTTATTTTTAGCCAAGAACTAGTCTCCTTGTAAAATGAACTTAAAATATAGCAGGATACAAACTGTTGGTGACATCTTTAAAGTATTGTGTTAAAAGCAGGAATGAATTATGTGTTCCCTTTTTTGGCTAATGGTAATACTTTTATTCAGTCTTTTCAACTAAGAGTCTTTGATGGGATGGAAAAGATGGCCTGGGAGGTATCTCAGGGAAGTGCCAGGACACAGAGCTTCTTAGAAATGAAGAAAGACTACTCCTGGACCCTTCTTCATTCAGATAACTGGATTCATATTAAAGCCACAAAGAAGTGTTCAGTTATTCTCAGTGCATTTTAGAGGGCATTCAGCCATCCTCATACCAGCAGCCAGTTCTGAAGTATGAACTTGGAAGGAAACAGAAGAATACCTTTTGGTGATTTCTCCTCTTCCTCCTCCTTGTCCTTCTGCATCAACCTCTGAGCAGTTGCCATCACCTATGGTCAAACATTCCATTTTGAACACTAATGAATTTCTTTTCCTGCTGACCAGTTGAATACCATCAATCTTCTCCTTGGCTACTAAATAGTTCCATCAGCAGATCCTCCCTGGGACCAGGAGAAGATGGGAGGAAAGAGCCTTCTAATCACAGCCTCTTCTGCCATGTTGGACCACAATGATGGACAGAGTAAAAACTATGGAGTGGAACACTGTAGGAAGTTTCTTCTTTCGACAGTGAACAGGTCAGCTCTTTGGAATAGAGTGGCAGTCTTGGGATGGCTGCTCTGTTGGGACTTCTCCAAGGCTGGGCTTCTGATATGTCACCCATCACTATGGTGGGCAAGGATATGGGAGATTCAAAGCTCCATAGCCACACTGGCAAACATTATTGATAATCTTGGAAAGTAAAAAAATTTGTCAAGGGAAATTGAAGTTCTTTATAATAGAGAAGAGAAGTCTGTGAGGGAGAAGTTGATAGCTGTCTTCATTATTATAAAGGGAGATTATTCAAATGATGATAAGCAGCTTTTCTCAATTTCCACTGAGGACAGAATGAGAGAGAGAGGGATTAAAGTGCAGCAGAAGATATTTAAATGAAAATCAGGACATACTTTCTAGACACAAGATTTGATATAGTGTCTTTTTTTTGGTAGATTTATAAGAGAAGGGTAGTTTTTTTCTTTTGGGAAAGCTCTTTGTAAACCTTAAAGCATAATCCTTCTCATAGTTAGGGATAGTGATTTCAAGGTTTCTCCAGATTTGGGGATCCTACAAAAATAAATTTACTACCATATTATGGAAACTTCAGTGTCTTGCTGCTCTCCATTAATTACTGCTTTCTGTGAGCACATCTTGGTGCCACCAGTGGAGAGATTCAATGTTTGTGTAAGTCACCCTAGCTGCCTTAGTAGCAAACAACTGTAGGCAATGGACAGAAAATACTTTTAGGTACATAGTTTAGGCATCATCGTAAATCCACTAGTTCACCAAAATTCAGGCTTTCACAACTCAGATACAAAAACATAATTAGAAACAAAGCTGAAAGTGTTGAGATGAATTCTAATATTTAATTTAAGATCAATATTTATAGTTAGTTTACTCTTTCCTTTATAGGTCAAAAACAACATGAATTGTTTTTTCTCTAATGCTTTTGGAATTGATCATCAGTTGCTCACAAAATGTATTGGAGTAAATGAAAATCACATCAACAATCTATAAAGAATTTGGTGGTATTATACACAGGGTATTTCTAAAACTGATAGTTTGCATGGTGGGAGTGGAGGATGAATGGGTACTTCTAATGGTACAGAAGAGGCCAAAGGAGGAAGCGAGCAGGTTCCCCACCACCACCATCATCATGGTTTTCTCAGGTGAAGTAGGTGACTGCTTTCCCACACACACCTGGATTTCCCTTCAGCCCTTATTCTGCTTTCCATCAGTTTCTCTCTCCCTCCTCCCCTTTCTTTATTCCACATCCCCTTTTCACCACCTCCAGGACAAAAGGATAACACCCTTGACCAAAGCGTTTTCATAAAAATAAACAAAAGGGGGGGGGGAATGCCATATCTATCCACAAATGCTGGTTCAGATACTCAGGTCCAGCGAGCAGGTACCTGGGTTGATAGTCAAGTTCAAATAATTTCAACTCATTCAGAAGCTACTTTGAAAATCTCTCACACCAATATTCACTCATTAACTGCTCTGATGAGTGATCTTTCCAAACGAAACTAGTCCAGGTCTACTTAGAGATCTTTATACAGTGAATGCTAAAGCAAAAGCTTCACTTCTAACTACATCCACATTTTTAAAAAATCTGAGAGTCCAGAAGGCCCCAAAGTTTTACTTGAAAAATATATGTTTTTTTCTCTGTTCCTGATGTTGTTTGAGGGTGGGGACAGGATTGATAAACTTGTAGGAGGGGGAGGAAATTGTCTGACCTCTTTCTCTTCCATCCTTTTTAAGTATCCTACCCTTCTGATCTCTTCAGCTCTCCTCACATCTTGTCATTTCCACAGGATTGAAATATCAGAGGGGAAAAAAAGCACTCAACAAAAACAAAATGTCTACTTGGAGAAATATCTCTTTTTTAACAACTTATCTTCTTTTGGACTCTAAACTACTTGAGACCTGGAAACATATCTTTGCTTAACTTTAATTAGTTATTTATTGCAAGACATGTAGATATTTATTGAGCCAGATCTTACAACTTCCTCTTTCTCATCCTCATCACAATCAATCCTAACCCTAGCTTCTTTCCAACTTAGATTGGTGTAAGTGATGGTATAAGGTGGGCTTACTGTTTGGATGGAGAGGGGGAAATAGAGAAGAAGATAGTTCAGGAAAAAAAGAGTTTGGATGTGTGGCAAGAAAGAAAATGTGTCTAAGATGGTCATCACCACCATTTAAAAACAAACAACCAAACAAACCCTTCCTTATGTACTTTATGATAGTCCACAACTAACTCAGATATTTTAAAAATAAGATTCATAAAATAGGACTTTTTACTCTGTAGGGGTTTCCTAATTTCAGATTACTCTAGAAGAATGAATTATGGACAAACAAAAGCAGTAGCATTTTTGGACAAATGCACAAATAGACAATAAAAGTAAACACATATTAAGGGTAAGTACCTATTTCAAGGAATGAAGAGCAACTTGAGGAAGTATTTAACCATTCCCATTTCAGTGGGGCAAAAGAAAAAATTGTTTTTTTAGTTGATTGGGAAAACTGTGAAAAGATGTTTCAGGCATAAATTGGCTGTGACAGGTTGATGATAGAGTGATAGGAAGAAAGGAGATCCATCCACTCTCACTAAAATTTGAACTACTTCAAGGGACCACATCTTAATTATCTTTCCTCTAGCCTAATACAGTAGGCTTGCCTGCAAATCGTAGACATTTAATATGTTTCTTGTATGTATGAATGAATGAGTGAACAAATGAGTGATTGAAAAAAGTAGGACTAAGTGCAATGCCAGTAATAGGAAAAACATTTTTCATCTCTTTGTCTGAGGCTCTGAGGAAGATGACAAGATTGGGTATGCAGGTAAGTGGTAGTTATATTGTACTTATAGCTGTGTGGTGTTGTTCCCCCCACCCCCACCCATAACATGCTTGTATCAGAAGAAAAGGATTCTCCTTTTCCTCTTTTATCTACCCCATATTAATTCCATTGTCTCTAGACCTTTTTTGGGGGTCTGTGAGATAAAAAAATGAACTGAATATCCTACAAAAGATAATCTGAATTTCTTTCTGAAATATACTCCAAGGGAGTATATTGGACATTCTCTCCAACAATACTGATTGAAGTCCATGCACACCTGTCCATCCTTGTCTTCCCATAAATTTGTCCCGAGGAGTGCACCCAAAATACTGGAGACTTTCCTTTATTCCCTCTAATGACCTTGAAACAACTATTGCCATTCCAGGCTACATCCATCCAGCAGGTCAAGTTCATAGCCTTGATGGGATCTTCAGAGGTTACTGGCTGGCCAGTTGAGATACTTCTTAGGTCTCATTCATCTTCTCAGCCCTCAGCCTTTCCAAGCTTCTCAGTAGAGCATTTGTCATTTTGTCTTGGGCCTTCTTTATTCTCTGTCTCTTGGGCCTTACACCTGTTTTTCTGTCAGTCTTTGAGGCAGGGAGTTCCTAACCCTCCTTACTTGACTTTTTTGAAAAGTTTCCATGTTTCTGTACATCTCATGTTCCTCATTTTGCTGACCATGGATTTCAGTAACTTCTCATGGATTTTTTTTTTTGCAAGGCAATGGGGTTAAGTGGCTTGCCTGAGGCCACACAGCTAGGTAATTATTAAGTGTCTGAGGCCAGATTTTAACTCAGGTCCTCCTGACTCCAGGGCCGGTGCTCTATCCACTGCACCACCTAGCTGCCCCTCTCATGGACTTTTTAAATGGTTGACTGTGCTAGATGTTTCAAGATATTCAGCATCTCAAGATTCCAACTTAGCCCGGGATTCAGGGAAACCCTTGCCAAAGTCTCCGTTCTCTTCAACTGTAGTTTGGTTTAAGTCTCTCGGGTGTCCAGTATAGTGGAGGATTCCTCAGAGCATGGGTTGGCAATTCAATTTTTTTTCTCTCTCTAGTGTCTACTCTGTTAGCTCCTTCCTTCCTTCCTTCCTTCCTTCCTTCTTTCCTTCCTTCCCTCCCTCCCTCCCTTCCTTCCTTCCTTCCTTCTTTCCTTCCTTCCTGCCTCTTTTTGTCTTTCTTTTCATTTCTGTCTTCCCTCCTTCTCTTCCTTTCTTTCCTTTCTTTTCTTTTTGTTCCCTAGTTTTCTCTCATGATTATCATAGGTCCTTAAGTAATTTCTATGCCAGGGGAAGAGGGAAAGCAATATAACAAATTAGAGTCCTACTTTGGATCTAGAGTACCAGCATGGATGATATTGTCCTCCACCAAAGGGGATGGAGGAAGAACAGGGAGAAATTGAAAGTGAAGGGGGCTAGATCAGAAAGCTTTGTGGCTTTCGAGCTGCTCCAGAAGGAGATTATAACAATAAAGCTTCATTATTTGGTGGTGTGTTGTGAATTTGTCAAATATAAAACCCAAAACACTCTAAAATTAAATGATTTTTTAAATTATCTGCTTTTTATGATTCTGTGCCACTTGATTCCCTTATATTAACACAAAATGGACAATTGACTATATTAAAACTTTGTAGCTAAACAGGAGGGTGAAAACCAAACAAGGTCTGAAATGATGACCTCATTAGGATTTAAAAGAAGTGCAGCAATCTGGGGAGCCACCAAGAATTAGGGTGAATTGCCACAGGATCAGCCTTTTAGGGACAGAAGTTAGAAGGGCGTACACTGGACTCATTTCTGGCCACCCTGGCTCATCCTGCTCTGCTCCCAGCTCCAGTTAGCACACAGCTCTCTCTTTCTAATCAACAGCATTTCATATTTCCTCAGGAAAAAAAGCCACTTCAACATTTCTGGGAAATCAGTGGTAACAAACATGGCTTGGGTTTAGGCCAGCTCATGGTTTCCTTACACACGTGGTAACATTGGAAACTGAAATGCCAAACTGCAATAAGCAAGAGTTCTATCTGGAAGACAAACCAAAATTCTACCCCTGCCCCCCTTCCTTCTGTACTCGGCCCTCTGAGATTGGGTTTCCACCCTCTCTCTGACAAAATGTCTGTTCTTTCATGCTGATAATTTAAGTAAAGAGCAGAGCAATCCTTCACTTGAGGAAGGGAAAAATAAAGGTGCTGGCTCATCCCCACCCCCCATTTTCTATATTCTTTCTAGTTGACTACATGTAGATATAGATATTTTTGTTTTAAAAAGTCCAAAGTATATTTTTTGTTGTATGAAATTGTAACCTCTCCGCGCTCATATGGTGTAAATAAAATGGAAAGTTATGTAATTGTAATGTGCTCATCAAAGTCTGTGTGACAAATGAGCAATGTTTCCCAACTCTGTGTCTCCTCCCAGTCTATGTCTCTGTGAACCAGTGTTTGTGATTCTGAAACAACCGAATTGTATCTGTCCTTGAAATCCATCTTGCTCGCCTCATAAAGGTAAAAAATAAATGTCTGTGTCAACAGCCATGCCACTACTATTCTTTGATAGAGCCCAAATGATCAAAGATTAAGAGTTGGAAGATAACCATGTCTTAGTTTTACCCTTTCACATTACAGATGAGCTCCAGAGAGATTTAGTAGCTGCCAGAGGTAGGAATTCAAGCCAAGGACCTTGGACTCCAAATCCAGTCCTTGCCATTAATGGTTCCTCCCTAGGTTTTGTTGGTTTGGGAACAGAATGATCAACAAAGGACTAAAAAAGTGCTTGATAGAAAAAAAAAGGAATAGTCAATCATCCCTAGAGTGCCCAACAAGTACAGAATTGTGGTCTAAATGAAAGGGTGAAAGAAGAGAGACCAGAGAATTCAGAGAAAGAACTTAAAAAAAAAACTTTCTACTAGATTGACTGGGGCTCTGGTACTACAAGTCAAATGTACCCCCTTTTCTTCAGCCTTTCAGTTTCTTGTTGTTCATTCTAGATCGGGCCCTTGTCTGGCCTGGATGTTAGAGCAGGCTTAGTTTGACCAAGACTGGCATCAGTTACTCTAGACTCTGCTTCCCAAATTCGTAGCCCCAGGCTAGAAGGATCCCCTTCTTCCCCACTCCATGTAAATTCTCTCTAGCTTTTGGCCCAAGATCATTTGGTTGCCTAGCTCATACTATGTTATTGAACTGTGGAGTGGGGAAGTTGCTGCTCTGGTCAGCTCTTGGGAATGTGGGGAGGCCCCTGCATTTCACTGTTGGTGAACATGCCAGTCCTTGGACAAGGTAAGGCAGGTTCTACTCTGGACCAAGGAATGGGGCTAAGAGGATCAGACAGGATCTTTGGGGGAGGGCTAATGTGTGAGTTCTTGGGCACAAAGAAGTCCAAGGAGGTATACTGGGATGAATCTGCAATGGTTATAAGGAATGCATCCTTGACAGTTTTTCTTCTAGACTTCTTCTAAATTCTTGTTTTACACTCCTGAGTGGCCAGAACCAGATGAAATTGTAATTAGAAAATAAAAATGTAGAACATAACATTTATTTATGGGTTTCTAATTCAACATGAAGTATGCAGAGATCCTTCTGAGTGGAGTTTGTTACCACTGCTAACTGAAAGTTGAGGGGAGAAAATTAGAGATCTTAATCACTCTGGTCTCTAGCCATTGATGTACAGCATTGTTTCTGGTCTTTCTGGTGCTAACATCCTGGGCCACTTCACTGCTAATAAATTCACTTTTCCAGGGCTTATAAACCATCCCTTCAATAATACATAGTAAATTTGACCAGGAATTTAGGCCTTAGGCAGTATTTGATTTTTTTTTAGGGTTTGTTTTTTTTTGGCAAGACAATGGAGTTGTGATTTGCCCAAAGTCACACAGGCAATTATTAAGTGTCTGAGGCCAGATTTGAACTCGGGTACTCCTGACTCCATTTATGAGGAAAGCAAAAATAAAATGATTTGACTCCATATCACACAAGTAGTAAGGGACAGATTTGGAATTTGAACTCAGATCTGTGCACAATCCCATTTATTCATAACTCTACAACTTTGGTAGCACAATCATCATTTTCATTTTACAAATCAGGAAACTGAAGCTCATCAAAGAAAATTTAGAGCTAGAAGGCATTATAGCAATAATCCAACCTTCATTTGATTGTCATTTACTTTTTTAGGAGTCCAACCTTAATTTTACAGAGGCCCAACATTAGGTAGTTTTTCTGAACTTAAAGATCTGAAATTCTTCTGAATTTAACAAGAAATTTCCATTTACACAGTTGAACATAAATAGCAGATTGCATATGAAACCATGAATCTCTATTTTTTAAAAAGTATATAATAAATTCCACTCATTACTTTCAAAACTTGCTGTGTTCTTCCTTCTGTGCATTTTTTTTAAAGTTTCAATGGCCCTCTTTATTTTTAGCATCACAATTGCTAATTCTCTAATCATCCCTGCCTTAAAATGGAACTCCTTGGAAAGGAGTACATTGTTATGTCTTATTTGTAGGTCTATGCCCATCTTTAAATGTGTTAAGGAAAGAAAACATTTTTACATACCTGAGAATATCAATAAGCATTGATAATTATAATTTGAATATAAATAAACATAATTAAGCAATATATGCCAAGCACTATGCTAAGAGGGATACAAAGAGAAATACATGATCTCTGCCCCAAATGGGATTGTATTCTAATGAAAAAATATGCAAGTGCACAATACAAGACATATATATGTATGTGTGTGTGTGTGTGTGTGTGTAATGGAAGGTAAAGAATCTTTACTGCTTATAGTAACACTAAATCTGAAGAATGCAATATAAACATGACCTTTAGTATGGATTATAAACCTCATGGGCAATGTCTCAGAATCATCAGACAATCAGAGAACTCTCCGTGTTGTCTTTTTGCACAATGGTAGACTATCACTCATTGCTTTTTATATTACCCAGTTTTGCCCTTTCCCTGAGACTTGACCATGGCAACTAGAGGCACCAAAATTTCTTGAATGGTGGAGCCAATATAGCAAAGTGAAAGCAGGAAATCCTAGAAGCTCTCCCCTAGACTATTCCAAATACCTTAATAACTGTAACCAAATTCTAGAGTGGTGGAACCCAAAGAAAGACTAAGTGAAACAATTTTCTGGTCCAAAACAACTTGGAAGATAGTCTGTTCCATCAGGATTAGTAAGGGCCCTAGCAGCTGCTGTATCGAACTGACTCCAGTTATCCAGGAGCAGCCTGAGGAAATGCCTGGTTCCTTGGGGGGCACCTGGGTCTGTGGCAATGGGTCAGTTTCCAGACCTCCCAGCCCAGGGATTGTCAAGGACAACTTGGGAGTTCAGTGGGAAAACTGTTGCACCAGAATGGGCAAGGAACCCAGGTCAGTGCAGGTCTCTTTGCAGGCCTCAGCACAGCCCCAGCTGGGGAACCAGATGTTAGGCCCATAGTGCTGCCCAACAGCTCCTTCCAAAGTGCTCAGCCCATGGACAGTAAGGGGTTGGGGGAAAGACTACTGAGGTCTCTCCTCTACCTCTGGAAAAGGACTCTGTTGCTTTGCCCATACTCAGATCTAGATTGCAATCTGGGGTCCCATACTGCCATAGTGCCTCCTCATGGTTCCAGGGCAGAGGGAAGTGCCTGTGTTCATCCACAGACCAGAGCACAGGCCAGTAGAGCAGTCAAAGCCTCTCATAAGATCTTGAAGGAATTGAGATACCTGCAAGGGGCATCCTTGAAAACTGCTGCAAAAATCCTCAGAAGCTTGGAAAAGTGCATCCTCCATCTGAAAGCAGAGCCCCACCTTAAAAGTTCTTGTATACCCATTTTGATTACCTTAAGTGGTGTTGAAAGACTCCATGCTGGAAACCTAGGCATGC